>NW_025534399.1:125000-208759 GCF_020615455.1 Coregonus clupeaformis | reverse complement strand
ACTGAAATACCACTAGACATGACCATGGGACCATAAACAGGAAGCAAGGTTCCACTGAAATACCACTACACATGACCATGGGACCATAGCAGGAAGGTCTCCACTGAAATACCACTACACATGACCAAGGACCATAGTGCAGGAAGGTCTCCACTGAAATACCACCACACATGACCAGGACTATAGCAGGAAGGGTCTCCACTGAAATACCACTAGACATGAGACCATGGGACCATAAACAGGAAGGACTCCACTGAAAATACCACTACACATGACCATGGGACCACGGGCACAGGAAGGTTCCACTGAAATACCACTACACATGACCATGGGACCATAGAGGAAGGTCTCCACTGAAATACCACTACACATGACCATGTATGCACCATAGCAAGTGGAAGGTCTCCACTGAAATACCACTACACATGACCATGGACCATAGCAGGAAGGTCTCCACTGAAATAAACACTACACATGACCATGGGACTATAGCAGGAAGGTCTCCACTGAAATACCACTACACACGACCATGGACCATAGGAAGGTCTCCACTGAAATACCACTACACATGACCATGGACCATAGCAGGAAGGTCTCCACTGAAATACCACTAGACATGACCATGGGACTATAGCAGGAAGGTCTCCACTGGAATACCACTACACATGACCATGGACCATAGCAGGAAGGTCTCCACTGAAATACCACTACACATGACCATGGACCAAATAGCAGGGAAGGTTTCCACTGAAATACCACTACACATGACCATGGACCATAGCAGGAAGATTCCCACTGAAACACCACTAACATGACCAAGGGACTATAGCAGGAAGGTCTCCACTGAAATACTCACTACACATGACCATGGACCATAACAGGAAGGACTCCACTGGAAATACCCTACCCATGACCATGGACCATAGCAGGAAGGTCTCCACTGAAATACCACACCACACATGACCATGGACCATAGCAGGAAGGTCTCCACTGAAATACCACTACAACATGACCATGGGACCATAGCAGGAAGGTCCCCACTGAAATACCACTACACATGACCAGTGGACCATAACAGGAAGTGTCTCCACTGAAATACCACTACACACGACCATGGACCATAGCAGGAAGGTCTCCCCACTGAAATACCACTACAGACATGACCGTGGACCATAGCAGGAAGATCCCCACTGAAATACCAGCACCATGACCATGGACCATAGCAGGAAGGTCTCCACTGAAATACCACATACACACCATGGACATAGCAGGAAGGTCTCCACTGAAATACACACACATGACCATGGACACAACAGGAAGGACTCCACTGAAATACCACTACACATGACCATGGACCATAGACAGGAAGAACTCCCACTGAAATACCACTACACATGACCATGGACCATAGATGACAGAGTCAAGATCCCCACTGAAATACCACTACACATGACCATGGACCAGAGCAGGAAGGTTCCACTGAAATACCACTACACATGACCATGGACCAGCAGCAGGAAGGACTCCACTGAAATACCACACTAGACATGACCATGGGACTGTAGCAGGAAGTGCCTCCACTGAAATACCACTACACATGACCATGGACCATAGCAGGAAGATCTCCACTGAAATACCACTACACATGACCATGGACCATAGCAGGAAGGTTCCACTGGAAATACCACTACACATGACCATGGACCATAAACAGGAAGGTGACTCCACTGAAATACCACTACACATGACCATGGACCATAGGCAGGAAGATCTCCACTGAAATACCACTACACACATGACCATGGACATAGCGGAAGTCACTGAAATACCACTACACATGACCATGGACCATAGGGCCAGGAAGGTCTCCACTGGAAATACCACTACACATGACCACATGGACCATAGCAGGAAGGTTCCACTGAAATACCACTACACATGACCATGGGACCATAGCAGGAAGGTCTCCACTGAAATACCACTACCATGACCATGGACCATAGCAGGAAGGTCTCCACTGAAATACCGCTAGCATGACCAATGACCATAGAGCAGGAAGGTCTCCACTGAAATACCACTACACATGACCATGGACCATAGCAGGAGAAGGTCTCCACTGGAAATACCACTACACATGACCATGGACCATAGCAGGAAGGTCTCCACTGAAATACCACTACACATGACCATGGACCAGAGCAGGAAGGTCTCCACTGAAATACCACTACAGCATGACCATGGACCATAGCGGAGGTCTCCACGAAATACCTCTACACATGACCATGGACCATAACAGGAAGGTTCCACTGAAATACCACTACACATGACCATGGACCATAACAGGAAGGTTCCACTGAAATACCACTACAGACATGACCATGGACCATAGCAGGAAGGTCTCCACTGAAATACCACTACACATGACCATGGACCATAGCAGGAAGGTCTCCACTGGAAATACCACTACACATGACCATGGACCATAACAGGAAGGTCTCCACTGAAATCCCACTACACATGACCATGGACCATAACAGGAAGTGGTCTCCACTGAAATACCACTACACATGACCATGGACCATAGCAGGAAGATCTCCACTGAAATACCACTACACATGACCATGGACCATAGCAGGAAGGTCCCCACTGAAATACCACTACACATGACCATGGACCAGTAGCAGGAAGAAGCCTCCACTGAAATACCACTACACATGACCATGGACCATAACAGGAAGGTCTCCACTGAAATACCACACTACACACGACCAATGGACCATAGCAGGAAGGCCTCCACTGAAATACCACTACACAACGACCATGGACCATAGCAGGAAGGTCTCCACTGAAATACCACTTCCACATGACCATGGACCATAACAGGAAGGTCTCCACTGAAATACCACTAGACATGACCATGGACCATAGCAGGAAGGTCTCCACTGAAATACCACTACACATGACCACGGGACCATAGCGAGGAAGAAGTCTCCACTGAAATACCACTACACATGACCATGACTATAGCAGGTGAAGATTCCACTGAAATACCACTACACATGACCATGGGACCACAGCAGGAAGGTGTCCACTGAAATACCACTAGACATGACCATGGACCATAACAGAAAGGACTCCACTGAAGACACTGAAGCACAGGACCATGGGACCAGAGCAGGAAGATCTCCACTGGAATACCACTACACTGACCATGGACCATAGAGGAAGGTCTCCCTGGAATACCACCACATGACCATGGACCAATAAACAGGAAGGTTCCACTGAAATACCACTACACATGACCATGGACCATAGCAGAGGAAGATCTCCACTGAAATACCACTACACATGACCATGGACCATAGCAGGAAGGTCTCCACTGAAATACCACTACAACATGACCATGGGACTATAGCAGGAGAAGGTCTCCACTGGAATACCACTACACATGACCATGGACCAAGCAGGAAGGTCTCCCACTGAAATACCACTAGACACGACCATGGACCATAGGCAGGAAGGTCTCCACTGAAATACCACTACACATGACCATGGACCATAGCAGGAAGGTCTCCACTGAAATACCATACACATGACCATGGACCATAGCAGGAAGGTCTCGCACTGAAATACCACTACACATGACCATGGACTATAGCAGGGAAGTGTCTCCACTGAAATACTCACTCAGACATGACCATGGGACCATAACAGGAAGGTCTCCACTGAAATACCACTACACAGACATGGACCATAACAGGAAGGTCTCCACTGAAATACCACTAGACACGACCATGGACCATAACAGTGAAGGTCTCCACTGAAATACCACTACAATGACCATGGGACCATAGCAGGAAGGTCTCCACTGAAATACCACTAGACATGACCATGGACCATAGCAGGAAGGTCTCCACTGAAATACCACTACACATGACCATGGACCATAACAGGAAGGTCTCCACTGAAATACTACTACACATGACCATGGACTATAACAGGAAGGTTCCACTGAAATACCACTACACATGACCACGGGACCATAGCAGGAAGATATCCACTGAAATACCACTACATGACCATGGACCACACAGGAAGGTCTCCACTGGAAATACCACTACACATGACCATGGACCATAGCAGAAGGTTCACTGAAAACCACTACATGACCACCATACAGGAAGGTCTCCACTGAAATACCACTAGACATGACCATGGACCAGTAACAGGAAGGACTCCACTGGAATACCACATACACATGACCATGGACCATAGGCAGGAAGGTCTCCACTGAAATACCACTACACATGACCATGGACTCTAGAGGAAGGTCTCCACTGGATACTACTGCAACACATACCATGGACCATAAGCAGGAAGATCTCCACTGAAATACCACTACACATGACCATGGACCATAGCAGGAAGGTCTCCACTGAATACCACTAGACATGACGACATGGGACCTAAGAGGAAGGTCTCCACTGAAATACCACCACACACGACCATGGGACCACAACAGGAAGGTCTCCACTGAAATACCTAGACATGACCATGGACCATAGCAGGAAGGTCTCCACTGGAATACCACTACAGCATGACCATGGACCATAACAGGAAGCGTATCCACTGAAATACCACTAGACATGCAGACCATGGACCATAGCAGGAAGGTCTCCACTGGAATACCACTACACATGACCATGGACCATAGCAGGAAGGTCTCCACTGAAATACCACTACACATGACCATGGACCATAGCAGGAAGGTCTCCACTGAAATACCCTACACATGACCATGGACCAGTAACAGGAAGGTCTCCACTGAAATACCACTAGACATGACCATGGACTATAACAGGAAGGTCTCCACTGAAACACCACCACACATGACCATGGATCATAGAAGGAAGGTCTCCACTGAAATACCACTACGCACCCATGGACCATAGCAGGAAGGTGCCCATCTGAAATACCACTAGACATGACCATGGGACCATAGCAGGAAGATCTCCACTGAAATACCACTACACATGACCATGGGACCATAGCAGGAAGGTCTCCACTGAATACCACTTACACATGACCATGGATCTGTAGAGGAAGGTCTCCACTGAAATACCACTACACATGACCATGGACCATAGCAGGAAGGTCTCCACTGAAATACCACTACACATGACCATGGACCATAGAGGAAGGTCTCCACTGAAATACCACTACACATGACCATGGGACTATAGCAGGAAGGTCTCCACTGAAATACCACTACACATGACCATGGACCATAGCAGGAAGGTCTCCACTGAAATACCACTAGACATGACCATGGACCATAGGCAGGAAGGTCTCCACTGAAATACCACTACACATGACCATGGACCATAGCAGGAAGGTCTCCACTGAAATACCACTACACATGACCATGGGACCATAGCAGGAAGGTCTCCACTGAAATACCACTACACATGACCATGGACCATAACAGGAAGGTCTCCACTGAAATACCACTAGACATGACCATGGGACCATAACAGGAAGGACCCCACTGAAATACCACTACACATGACCATGGACCATAAAGCAGGAAGGTCTCCACTGAAATACCACTACACATGACCATGGACCATAGCAGGAAGATCTCCACTGAAATACCACTACACATGACCATGGACCATAGCAGGAAGGTCTCCACTGAAATACCACTAGACATGACCATGGACTCAAACAGGGAAGGACTCCACTGGAAATACCACTACACATGACCATGGGACTATAGCAGGAAGGTCTCCACTGCGAATACGCCACCACACATGACCATGGGACCATAGAGGAAGGTCTCCACCGGAATACCACTACACATGACCATGGACCATAACAGGAAGGTCTCCACTGAAAACCACCACACACGACCAGGACCATAGCAGGAAGATCTCCACTGAAATACCACACACATGACCATGGACCATAGCAGGAAGGTCTCCACTGAAATACCACTACACATGACCATGGACCATAGCAGGAAGGTCTCCACTGGAATACCACTACACATGACCCTGGACCATAGCAGGAAGGTCTCCACTGAAATACCACTAGACATGACCATGGACCATAACAGGAAGGTCTCCACTGAAATACCACTACACATGACCATGGACCATAGCAGGAAGGTCTCCACTGAAATACCACACTACACATGACCATGGACCATAGCAGGAAGGTCCACTGAAATACCACTACACATGACCATGGACCATAGCAGGAAGGTCTCAACTGAAATACCACTAGACATGACCATGGACCATAACAGGAAGGTCTCCACTGAAATACCTCTACACATGACCATGGACCATAACAGGAAGGTCTCCACTGAAATACCACTAGACATGACCATGGACCATGTCAGGAAGGTCTCCACTGAAATACCACACACATGACCATGGACCATAGAGGAAGATCTCCACTGAAATACCACTACACAGCCATGGACCATAGCAGGAAGATCTCCACTGAAATACCACTACACATGACCATGGACCATAACAGGAAGGTCTCCACTGAAATACCACTACACATGACCATGGACCATAACAGGAAGGTCTCCACTGAAATACCACTACACATGACCATGGACCATAGCAGGAAGGTCTCCACTGAAATACCACTAGACATGACCATGGACCATAGCAGGAAGGTCTCCACTGGAATACCACTACACATGACCATGGACCATAACAGGAAGGTCTCCACTGAAATACCACTACACATGACCATGGACCATAACAGGAAGGTCTCCACTGAAATACCACTACACATGACCATGGACCATAGCAGGAAGATATCCACTGAAATACCACTACACATGACCATGGACCATAACAGGAAGGTCTCCACTGAAATACCACTACACATGACCATGGACCATAGCAGGAAGGTCTCCACTGAAATACCACTAGACATGACCATGGACCATAACAGGAAGGTCTCCACTGAAATACCACTACACATGACCATGGACCATAGCAGGAAGGTCTCCACTGAAATACCACTACACATGACCATGGACCATAGCAGGAAGGTCTCCACTGAAATACCACTACACATGACCATGGACCATAACAGGAAGGTCTCCACTGAAATACCACTAGACATGACCATGGACCATAACAGGAAGGTCTCCACTGAAATACCACTACACATGACCATGGACCATAGCAGGAAGGTCTCCACTGAAATACCACTACACATGACCATGGACCATAGCAGGAAGATCTCCACTGAAATACCACTACACATGACCATGGACCATAGCAGGAAGGTCTCCACTGAAATACCACTAGACATGACCATGGACCATAACAGGAAGGACTCCACTGGAATACCACTACACATGACCATGGACCATAGCAGGAAGGTCTCCACTGGAATACCACTACACATGACCATGGACCATAGAGGAAGGTCTCCACTGGAATACCACTACACATGACCATGGACCATAACAGGAAGGTCTCCACTGAAATACCACTACACATGACCATGGACCATAGCAGGAAGATCTCCACTGAAATACCACTACACATGACCATGGGACCATAGCAGGAAGGTCTCCACTGAAATACCACTACACATGACCATGGACCATAGCAGGAAGGTCTCCACTGGAATACCACTACACATGACCATGGACCATAGCAGGAAGGTCTCCACTGAAATACCACTAGACATGACCATGGACCATAACAGGAAGGTCTCCACTGAAATACCACTACACATGACCATGGACCATAGCAGGGAAGGTCTCCACTGAAATACCACTAGACATGACCATGGACCACAACAGGAAGGACTCACTGGAATACCACTACACATGACCATGGACCATAGCAGGAAGGTCTCCACTGGAATACCACTACACATGACCATGGACCATAGAGGAAGGTCTCCACTGGAATACCACTACACATGACCATGGACCATAGCAGGAAGATCTCCACTGAAATACCACTACACATGACCATGGACCATAGCAGGAAGGTCTCCACTGGAATACCACTAGACATGACCATGGACCATAGAGGAAGGTCTCCACTGAAATACCACTACACATGACCATGGACCATAACAGGAAGGTCTCCACTGAAATACCACTAGACATGACCATGGACCATAGCAGGAAGGTCTCCACTGGAATACCACTACACATGACCATGGACCATAACAGGAAGGTATCCACTGAAATACCACTAGACATGACCATGGACCATAGCAGGAAGGTCTCCACTGGAATACCACTACACATGACCATGGACCATAGCAGGAAGGTCTCCACTGAAATACCACTACACATGACCATGGACCATAGCAGGAAGGTCTCCACTGAAATACCACTACACATGACCATGGACCATAACAGGAAGGTCTCCACTGAAATACCACTAGACATGACCATGGACCATAACAGGAAGGTCTCCACTGGAATACCACTACACATGACCATGGATCATAGAGGAAGGTCTCCACTGAAATACCACTACACATGACCATGGACCATAGCAGGAAGGTGTCCACTGAAATACCACTAGACATGACCATGGACCATAGCAGGAAGATCTCCACTGAAATACCACTACACATGACCATGGACCATAGCAGGAAGGTCTCCACTGGAATACCACTACACATGACCATGGATCATAGAGGAAGGTCTCCACTGAAATACCACTACACATGACCATGGACCATAGCAGGAAGGTCTCCACTGAAATACCACTACACATGACCATGGACCATAGAGGAAGGTCTCCACTGAAATACCACTACACATGACCATGGACCATAGCAGGAAGGTCTCCACTGAAATACCACTACACATGACCATGGACCATAGCAGGAAGGTCTCCACTGAAATACCACTAGACATGACCATGGACCATAACAGGAAGGTCTCCACTGAAATACCACTACACATGACCATGGACCATAGCAGGAAGGTCTCCACTGAAATACCACTACACATGACCATGGACCATAGCAGGAAGGTCTCCACTGAAATACCACTACACATGACCATGGACCATAACAGGAAGGTCTCCACTGAAATACCACTAGACATGACCATGGACCATAACAGGAAGGTCTCCACTGAAATACCACTACACATGACCATGGACCATAGCAGGAAGGTCTCCACTGAAATACCACTACACATGACCATGGACCATAGCAGGAAGATCTCCACTGAAATACCACTACACATGACCATGGACCATAGCAGGAAGGTCTCCACTGAAATACCACTAGACATGACCATGGACCATAACAGGAAGGACTCCACTGGAATACCACTACACACGACCATGGACCATAGCAGGAAGGTCTCCACTGGAATACCACTACACATGACCATGGACCATAGAGGAAGGTCTCCACTGGAATACCACTACACATGACCATGGACCATAACAGGAAGGTCTCCACTGAAATACCACTACACATGACCATGGACCATAGCAGGAAGATCTCCACTGAAATACCACTACACATGACCATGGACCATAGCAGGAAGGTCTCCACTGAAATACCACTACACATGACCATGGACCATAGCAGGAAGGTCTCCACTGGAATACCACTACACATGACCATGGACCATAGCAGGAAGGTCTCCACTGAAATACCACTAGACATGACCATGGACCATAACAGGAAGGTCTCCACTGAAATACCACTACACATGACCATGGACCATAGCAGGAAGGTCTCCACTGAAATACCACTACACATGACCATGGACCATAGCAGGAAGGTCTCCACTGAAATACCACTACACATGACCATGGACCATAGCAGGAAGGTCTCCACTGAAATACCACTAGACATGACCATGGACCATAACAGGAAGGTCTCCACTGAAATACCTCTACACATGACCATGGACCATAACAGGAAGGTCTCCACTGAAATACCACTAGACATGACCATGGACCATAACAGGAAGGTCTCCACTGAAATACCACTACACATGACCATGGACCATAGAGGAAGATCTCCACTGAAATACCACTACACATGACCATGGACCATAGCAGGAAGATCTCCACTGAAATACCACTACACATGACCATGGACCATAACAGGAAGGTCTCCACTGAAATACCACTACACATGACCATGGACCATAACAGGAAGGTCTCCACTGAAATACCACTACACATGACCATGGACCATAGCAGGAAGGTCTCCACTGAAATACCACTAGACATGACCATGGACCATAGCAGGAAGGTCTCCACTGGAATACCACTACACATGACCATGGACCATAACAGGAAGGTCTCCACTGAAATACCACTACACATGACCATGGACCATAACAGGAAGGTCTCCACTGAAATACCACTACACATGACCATGGACCATAGCAGGAAGATATCCACTGAAATACCACTACACATGACCATGGACCATAACAGGAAGGTCTCCACTGAAATACCACTACACATGACCATGGACCATAGCAGGAAGGTCTCCACTGAAATACCACTAGACATGACCATGGACCATAACAGGAAGGTCTCCACTGAAATACCACTACACATGACCATGGACCATAGCAGGAAGGTCTCCACTGAAATACCACTACACATGACCATGGACCATAGCAGGAAGGTCTCCACTGAAATACCACTACACATGACCATGGACCATAACAGGAAGGTCTCCACTGAAATACCACTAGACATGACCATGGACCATAACAGGAAGGTCTCCACTGAAATACCACTACACATGACCATGGACCATAGCAGGAAGGTCTCCACTGAAATACCACTACACATGACCATGGACCATAGCAGGAAGATCTCCACTGAAATACCACTACACATGACCATGGACCATAGCAGGAAGGTCTCCACTGAAATACCACTAGACATGACCATGGACCATAACAGGAAGGACTCACTGGAATACCACTACACATGACCATGGACCATAGCAGGAAGGTCTCCACTGGAATACCACTACACATGACCATGGACCATAGAGGAAGGTCTCCACTGGAATACCACTACACATGACCATGGACCATAACAGGAAGGTCTCCACTGAAATACCACTACACATGACCATGGACCATAGCAGGAAGATCTCCACTGAAATACCACTACACATGACCATGGACCATAGCAGGAAGGTCTCCACTGAAATACCACTACACATGACCATGGACCATAGCAGGAAGGTCTCCACTGGAATACCACTACACATGACCATGGACCATAGCAGGAAGGTCTCCAATGAAATACCACTAGACATGACCATGGACCATAACAGGAAGGTCTCCACTGAAATACCACTACACATGACCATGGACCATAGCAGGAAGGTCTCCACTGAAATACCACTACACATGACCATGGACCATAGCAGGAAGGTCTCCACTGAAATACCACTACACATGACCATGGACCATAGCAGGAAGGTCTCCACTGAAATACCACTAGACATGACCATGGACCATAACAGGAAGGTCTCCACTGAAATATCACTACACATGACCATGGACCATAACAGGAAGGTCTCCACTGAAATACCACTAGACATGACCATGGACCATAACAGGAAGGTCTCCACTGAAATACCACTACACATGACCATGGACCATAGAGGAAGATCTCCACTGAAATACCACTACACATGACCATGGACCATAGCAGGAAGGTCTCCACTGGAATACCACTACACATGACCATGGACCATAGCAGGAAGGTCTCCACTGAAATACCACTAGACATGACCATGGACCATAACAGGAAGGTCTCCACTGAAATACCACTACACATGACCATGGACCATAGCAGGAAGGTCTCCACTGAAATACCACTACACATGACCATGGACCATAGCAGGAAGGTCTCCACTGAAATACCACTACACATGACCATGGACCATAGCAGGAAGGTCTCCACTGAAATACCACTAGACATGACCATGGACCATAACAGGAAGGTCTCCACTGAAATATCACTACACATGACCATGGACCATAACAGGAAGGTCTCCACTGAAATACCACTAGACATGACCATGGACCATAACAGGAAGGTCTCCACTGAAATACCACTACACATGACCATGGACCATAGAGGAAGATCTCCACTGAAATACCACTACACATGACCATGGACCATAGCAGGAAGATCTCCACTGAAATACCACTACACATGACCATGGACCATAACAGGAAGGTCTCCACTGAAATACCACTACACATGACCATGGACCATAACAGGAAGGTCTCCACTGAAATACCACTACACATGACCATGGACCATAGCAGGAAGGTCTCCACTGAAATACCACTAGACATGACCATGGACCATAGCAGGAAGGTCTCCACTGGAATACCACTACACATGACCATGGACCATAACAGGAAGGTCTCCACTGAAATACCACTACACATGACCATGGACCATAACAGGAAGGTCTCCACTGAAATACCACTACACATGACCATGGACCATAGCAGGAAGATATCCACTGAAATACCACTACACATGACCATGGACCATAGCAGGAAGGTCTCCACTGAAATACCACTACACATGACCATGGACCATAGCAGGAAGGTCTCCACTGAAATACCACTAGACATGACCATGGACCATAACAGGAAGGACTCCACTGGAATACCACTACACATGACCATGGACCATAGCAGGAAGGTCTCCACTGGAATACCACTACACATGACCATGGACCATAGAGGAAGGTCTCCACTGGAATACCACTACACATGACCATGGACCATAGCAGGAAGATCTCCACTGAAATACCACTACACATGACCATGGACCATAGCAGGAAGGTCTCCACTGAAATACCACTACACATGACCATGGACCATAGCAGGAAGGTCTCCACTGGAATACCACTAGACATGACCATGGACCATAGAGGAAGGTCTCCACTGAAATACC
This sequence comes from Coregonus clupeaformis, assembly GCF_020615455.1. NCBI lineage: Eukaryota > Metazoa > Chordata > Actinopteri > Salmoniformes > Salmonidae > Coregonus > Coregonus clupeaformis. The sequence goes on along the minus strand of NW_025534399.1, from coordinate 195,773 downwards.
ACTACACATGACCATGGACCATAACAGGAAGGTCTCCACTGAAATACCACTAGACATGACCATGGACCATAGCAGGAAGGTCTCCACTGGAATACCACTACACATGACCATGGACCATAACAGGAAGGTCTCCACTGAAATACCACTACACATGACCATGGACCATAGCAGGAAGATCTCCACTGAAATACCACTACACATGACCATGGACCATAGCAGGAAGGTCTCCACTGAAATACCACTAGACATGACCATGGACCATAGAGGAAGGTCTCCACTGAAATACCACTACACATGACCATGGACCATAGCAGGAAGGTCTCCACTGAAATACCACTACACATGACCATGGACCATAGCAGGAAGGTCTCCACTGAAATACCACTACACATGACCATGGACCATAGCAGGAAGATCTCCACTGAAATACCACTACACATGACCATGGACCATAGCAGGAAGGTCTCCACTGAAATACCACTAGACATGACCATGGACCATAACAGGAAGGACTCCACTGGAATACCACTACACATGACCATGGACCATAGCAGGAAGGTCTCCACTGGAATACCACTACACATGACCATGGACCATAGAGGAAGGTCTCCACTGAAATACCACTACACATGACCATGGACCATAGCAGGAAGGTCTCCACTGAAATACCACTACACATGACCATGGACCATAGCAGGAAGGTCTCCACTGAAATACCACTACACATGACCATGGACCATAGCAGGAAGATCTCCACTGAAATACCACTACACATGACCATGGACCATAGCAGGAAGGTCTCCACTGAAATACCACTAGACATGACCATGGACCATAACAGGAAGGACTCCACTGGAATACCACTACACATGACCATGGACCATAGCAGGAAGGTCTCCACTGGAATACCACTACACATGACCATGGACCATAGAGGAAGGTCTCCACTGGAATACCACTACACATGACCATGGACCATAACAGGAAGGTCTCCACTGAAATACCACTACACATGACCATGGACCATAGCAGGAAGATCTCCACTGAAATACCACTACACATGACCATGGACCATAGCAGGAAGGTCTCCACTGAAATACCACTACACATGACCATGGACCATAGCAGGAAGGTCTCCACTGGAATACCACTACACATGACCATGGACCATAGCAGGAAGGTCTCCACTGAAATACCACTAGACATGACCATGGACCATAACAGGAAGGTCTCCACTGAAATACCACTACACATGACCATGGACCATAGCAGGAAGGTCTCCACTGAAATACCACTACACATGACCATGGACCATAGCAGGAAGGTCTCCACTGAAATACCACTACACATGACCATGGACCATAGCAGGAAGGTCTCCACTGAAATACCACTACACATGACCATGGACCATAGCAGGAAGGTCTCCACTGAAATACCACTAGACATGACCATGGACCATAACAGGAAGGTCTCCACTGAAATACCTCTACACATGACCATGGACCATAACAGGAAGGTCTCCACTGAAATACCACTAGACATGACCATGGACCATAACAGGAAGGTCTCCACTGAAATACCACTACACATGACCATGGACCATAGCAGGAAGGTCTCCACTGAAATACCACTAGACATGACCATGGACCATAGCAGGAAGGTCTCCACTGGAATACCACTACACATGACCATGGACCATAACAGGAAGGTCTCCACTGAAATACCACTACACATGACCATGGACCATAACAGGAAGGTCTCCACTGAAATACCACTACACATGACCATGGACCATAGCAGGAAGATATCCACTGAAATACCACTACACATGACCATGGACCATAACAGGAAGGTCTCCACTGAAATACCACTACACATGACCATGGACCATAGCAGGAAGGTCTCCACTGAAATACCACTAGACATGACCATGGACCATAACAGGAAGGTCTCCACTGAAATACCACTACACATGACCATGGACCATAGCAGGAAGGTCTCCACTGAAATACCACTACACATGACCATGGACCATAGCAGGAAGGTCTCCACTGAAATACCACTACACATGACCATGGACCATAACAGGAAGGTCTCCACTGAAATACCACTAGACATGACCATGGACCATAACAGGAAGGTCTCCACTGAAATACCACTACACATGACCATGGACCATAGCAGGAAGGTCTCCACTGAAATACCACTACACATGACCATGGACCATAGCAGGAAGATCTCCACTGAAATACCACTACACATGACCATGGACCATAGCAGGAAGGTGTCCACTGAAATACCACTAGACATGACCATGGACCATAACAGGAAGGACTCCACTGGAATACCACTACACATGACCATGGACCATAGCAGGAAGGTCTCCACTGGAATACCACTACACATGACCATGGACCATAGAGGAAGGTCTCCACTGGAATACCACTACACATGACCATGGACCATAACAGGAAGGTCTCCACTGAAATACCACTACACATGACCATGGACCATAGCAGGAAGATCTCCACTGAAATAGCACTACACATGACCATGGACCATAGCAGGAAGGTCTCCACTGAAATACCACTACACATGACCATGGACCATAGCAGGAAGGTCTCCACTGGAATACCACTACACATGACCATGGACCATAGCAGGAAGGTCTCCACTGAAATACCACTAGACATGACCATGGACCATAACAGGAAGGTCTCCACTGAAATACCACTACACATGACCATGGACCATAGCAGGAAGGTCTCCACTGAAATACCACTACACATGACCATGGACCATAGCAGGAAGGTCTCCACTGAAATACCACTACACATGACCATGGACCATAGCAGGAAGGTCTCCACTGAAATACCACTAGACATGACCATGGACCATAACAGGAAGGTCTCCACTGAAATACCACTACACATGACCATGGACCATAGCAGGAAGATCTCCACTGAAATACCACTACACATGACCATGGACCATAGCAGGAAGGTCTCCACTGAAATACCACTAGACATGACCATGGACCATAACAGGAAGGACTCCACTGGAATACCACTACACATGACCATGGACCATAGCAGGAAGGTCTCCACTGGAATACCACTACACATGACCATGGACCATAGAGGAAGGTCTCCACTGGAATACCACTACACATGACCATGGACCATAACAGGAAGGTCTCCACTGAAATACCACTACACATGACCATGGACCATAGCAGGAAGATCTCCACTGAAATACCACTACACATGACCATGGACCATAGCAGGAAGGTCTCCACTGAAATACCACTACACATGACCATGGACCATAGCAGGAAGGTCTCCACTGGAATACCACTACACATGACCATGGACCATAGCAGGAAGGTCTCCACTGAAATACCACTAGACATGACCATGGACCATAACAGGAAGGTCTCCACTGAAATACCACTACACATGACCATGGACCATAGCAGGAAGGTCTCCACTGAAATACCACTACACATGACCATGGACCATAGCAGGAAGGTCTCCACTGAAATACCACTACACATGACCATGGACCATAGCAGGAAGGTCTCCACTGAAATACCACTACACATGACCATGGACCATAGCAGGAAGGTCTCCACTGAAATACCACTAGACATGACCATGGACCATAACAGGAAGGTCTCCACTGAAATACCTCTACACATGACCATGGACCATAACAGGAAGGTCTCCACTGAAATACCACTAGACATGACCATGGACCATAACAGGAAGGTCTCCACTGAAATACCACTACACATGACCATGGACCATAGCAGGAAGGTCTCCACTGAAATACCACTAGACATGACCATGGACCATAGCAGGAAGGTCTCCACTGGAATACCACTACACATGACCATGGACCATAACAGGAAGGTCTCCACTGAAATACCACTACACATGACCATGGACCATAACAGGAAGGTCTCCACTGAAATACCACTACACATGACCATGGACCATAGCAGGAAGATATCCACTGAAATACCACTACACATGACCATGGACCATAACAGGAAGGTCTCCACTGAAATACCACTACACATGACCATGGACCATAGCAGGAAGGTCTCCACTGAAATACCACTAGACATGACCATGGACCATAACAGGAAGGTCTCCACTGAAATACCACTACACATGACCATGGACCATAGCAGGAAGGTCTCCACTGAAATACCACTACACATGACCATGGACCATAGCAGGAAGGTCTCCACTGAAATACCACTACACATGACCATGGACCATAACAGGAAGGTCTCCACTGAAATACCACTAGACATGACCATGGACCATAACAGGAAGGTCTCCACTGAAATACCACTACACATGACCATGGACCATAGCAGGAAGGTCTCCACTGAAATACCACTACACATGACCATGGACCATAGCAGGAAGATCTCCACTGAAATACCACTACACATGACCATGGACCATAGCAGGAAGGTGTCCACTGAAATACCACTAGACATGACCATGGACCATAACAGGAAGGACTCCACTGGAATACCACTACACATGACCATGGACCATAGCAGGAAGGTCTCCACTGGAATACCACTACACATGACCATGGACCATAGAGGAAGGTCTCCACTGGAATACCACTACACATGACCATGGACCATAACAGGAAGGTCTCCACTGAAATACCACTACACATGACCATGGACCATAGCAGGAAGATCTCCACTGAAATAGCACTACACATGACCATGGACCATAGCAGGAAGGTCTCCACTGAAATACCACTACACATGACCATGGACCATAGCAGGAAGGTCTCCACTGGAATACCACTACACATGACCATGGACCATAGCAGGAAGGTCTCCACTGAAATACCACTAGACATGACCATGGACCATAACAGGAAGGTCTCCACTGAAATACCACTACACATGACCATGGACCATAGCAGGAAGGTCTCCACTGAAATACCACTACACATGACCATGGACCATAGCAGGAAGGTCTCCACTGAAATACCACTACACATGACCATGGACCATAGCAGGAAGGTCTCCACTGAAATACCACTAGACATGACCATGGACCATAACAGGAAGGTCTCCACTGAAATACCACTACACATGACCATGGACCATAACAGGAAGGTCTCCACTGAAATACCACTAGACATGACCATGGACCATAACAGGAAGGTCTCCACTGAAATACCACTACACATGACCATGGACCATAGAGGAAGATCTCCACTGAAATACCACTACACATGACCATGGACCATAGCAGGAAGATCTCCACTGAAATACCACTACACATGACCATGGACCATAACAGGAAGGTCTCCACTGAAATACCACTACACATGACCATGGACCATAACAGGAAGGTCTCCACTGAAATACCACTACACATGACCATGGACCATAGCAGGAAGGTCTCCACTGAAATACCACTAGACATGACCATGGACCATAGCAGGAAGGTCTCCACTGGAATACCACTACACATGACCATGGACCATAACAGGAAGGTCTCCACTGAAATACCACTACACATGACCATGGACCATAACAGGAAGGTCTCCACTGAAATACCACTACACATGACCATGGACCATAGCAGGAAGATATCCACTGAAATACCACTACACATGACCATGGACCATAACAGGAAGGTCTCCACTGAAATACCACTACACATGACCATGGACCATAGCAGGAAGGTCTCCACTGAAATACCACTACACATGACCATGGACCATAGCAGGAAGGTCTCCACTGAAATACCACTAGACATGACCATGGACCATAACAGGAAGGACTCCACTGGAATACCACTACACATGACCATGGACCATAGCAGGAAGGTCTCCACTGGAATACCACTACACATGACCATGGACCATAGAGGAAGGTCTCCACTGGAATACCACTACACATGACCATGGACCATAGCAGGAAGGTCTCCACTGGAATACCACTACACATGACCATGGACCATAGAGGAAGGTCTCCACTGGAATACCACTACACATGACCATGGACCATAGCAGGAAGATCTCCACTGAAATACCACTACACATGACCATGGACCATAGCAGGAAGGTCTCCACTGGAATACCACTAGACATGACCATGGACCATAGAGGAAGGTCTCCACTGAAATACCACTACACATGACCATGGACCATAACAGGAAGGTCTCCACTGAAATACCACTAGACATGACCATGGACCATAGCAGGAAGGTCTCCACTGGAATACCACTACACATGACCATGGACCATAACAGGAAGGTATCCACTGAAATACCACTAGACATGACCATGGACCATAGCAGGAAGGTCTCCACTGGAATACCACTACACATGACCATGGACCATAGCAGGAAGGTCTCCACTGAAATACCACTACACATGACCATGGACCATAGCAGGAAGGTCTCCACTGAAATACCACTACACATGACCATGGACCATAACAGGAAGGTCTCCACTGAAATACCACTAGACATGACCATGGACCATAACAGGAAGGTCTCCACTGGAATACCACTACACATGACCATGGATCATAGAGGAAGGTCTCCACTGAAATACCACTACACATGACCATGGACCATAGCAGGAAGGTGTCCACTGAAATACCACTAGACATGACCATGGACCATAGCAGGAAGATCTCCACTGAAATACCACTACACATGACCATGGACCATAGCAGGAAGGTCTCCACTGGAATACCACTACACATGACCATGGATCATAGAGGAAGGTCTCCACTGAAATACCACTACACATGACCATGGACCATAGCAGGAAGGTATCCACTGAAATACCACTACACATGACCATGGACCATAGAGGAAGGTCTCCACTGAAATACCACTACACATGACCATGGACCATAGCAGGAAGGTCTCCACTGAAATACCACTACACATGACCATGGACCATAGCAGGAAGGTCTCCACTGAAATACCACTAGACATGACCATGGACCATAACAGGAAGGTCTCCACTGAAATACCACTACACATGACCATGGACCATAGCAGGAAGGTCTCCACTGAAATACCACTACACATGACCATGGACCATAGCAGGAAGGTCTCCACTGAAATACCACTACACATGACCATGGACCATAACAGGAAGGTCTCCACTGAAATACCACTAGACATGACCATGGACCATAACAGGAAGGTCTCCACTGAAATACCACTACACATGACCATGGACCATAGCAGGAAGGTCTCCACTGAAATACCACTACACATGACCATGGACCATAGCAGGAAGATCTCCACTGAAATACCACTACACATGACCATGGACCATAGCAGGAAGGTCTCCACTGAAATACCACTAGACATGACCATGGACCATAACAGGAAGGACTCCACTGGAATACCACTACACATGACCATGGACCATAGCAGGAAGGTCTCCACTGGAATACCACTACACATGACCATGGACCATAGAGGAAGGTCTCCACTGGAATACCACTACACATGACCATGGACCATAACAGGAAGGTCTCCACTGAAATACCACTACACATGACCATGGACCATAGCAGGAAGATCTCCACTGAAATACCACTACACATGACCATGGACCATAGCAGGAAGGTCTCCACTGAAATACCACTACACATGACCATGGACCATAGCAGGAAGGTCTCCACTGGAATACCACTACACATGACCATGGACCATAGCAGGAAGGTCTCCACTGAAATACCACTAGACATGACCATGGACCATAACAGGAAGGTCTCCACTGAAATACCACTACACATGACCATGGACCATAGCAGGAAGGTCTCCACTGAAATACCACTACACATGACCATGGACCATAGCAGGAAGGTCTCCACTGAAATACCACTACACATGACCATGGACCATAGCAGGAAGGTCTCCACTGAAATACCACTAGACATGACCATGGACCATAACAGGAAGGTCTCCACTGAAATACCTCTCACACATGACCATGGACCATAACAGGAAGGTCTCCACTGAAATACCACTAGACATGACCATGGACCATAACAGGAAGGTCTCCACTGAAATACCACTACACATGACCATGGACCATAGAGGAAGATCTCCACTGAAATACCACTACACATGACCATGGACCATAGCAGGAAGATCTCCACTGAAATACCACTACACATGACCATGGACCATAACAGGAAGGTCTCCACTGAAATACCACTACACATGACCATGGACCATAACAGGAAGGTCTCCACTGAAATACCACTACACATGACCATGGACCATAGCAGGAAGGTCTCCACTGAAATACCACTACACATGACCATGGACCATAGAGGAAGGTCTCCACTGAAATACCACTACACATGACCATGGACCATAGCAGGAAGGTCTCCACTGAAATACCACTACACATGACCATGGACCATAGCAGGAAGGTCTCCACTGAAATACCACTACACATGACCATGGACCATAGCAGGAAGATCTCCACTGAAATACCACTACACATGACCATGGACCATAGCAGGAAGGTCTCCACTGAAATACCACTACACATGACCATGGACCATAGCAGGAAGGTCTCCACTGAAATACCACTACACATGACCATGGACCATAGCAGGAAGATCTCCACTGAAATACCACTACACATGACCATGGACCATAGCAGGAAGGTCTCCACTGAAATACCACTACACATGACCATGGACCATAGCAGGAAGGTCTCCACTGGAATACCACTACACATGACCATGGACCATAGCAGGAAGGTCTCCACTGAAATACCACTAGACATGACCATGGACCATAACAGGAAGGTCTCCACTGAAATACCACTACACATGACCATGGACCATAGCAGGAAGGTCTCCACTGAAATACCACTACACATGACCATGGACCATAGCAGGAAGGTCTCCACTGAAATACCACTACACATGACCATGGACCATAGCAGGAAGGTCTCCACTGAAATACCACTAGACATGACCATGGACCATAACAGGAAGGTCTCCACTGAAATACCTCTACACATGACCATGGACCATAACAGGAAGGTCTCCACTGAAATACCACTAGACATGACCATGGACCATAACAGGAAGGTCTCCACTGAAATACCACTACACATGACCATGGACCATAGAGGAAGATCTCCACTGAAATACCACTACACATGACCATGGACCATAGCAGGAAGATCTCCACTGAAATACCACTACACATGACCATGGACCATAACAGGAAGGTCTCCACTGAAATACCACTACACATGACCATGGACCATAACAGGGAAGGTCTCCACTGAAATACCACTACACATGACCATGGACCATAGCAGGAAGGTCTCCACTGAAATACCACTAGACATGACCATGGACCATAGCAGGAAGGTCTCCACTGGAATACCACTACACATGACCATGGACCATAACAGGAAGGTCTCCACTGAAATACCACTACACATGACCATGGACCATAACAGGAAGGTCTCCACTGAAATACCACTACACATGACCATGGACCATAGCAGGAAGATATCCACTGAAATACGACTACACATGACCATGGACCATAACAGGAAGGTCTCCACTGAAATACCACTACACATGACCATGGACCATAGCAGGAAGGTCTCCACTGAAATACCACTAGACATGACCATGGACCATAACAGGAAGGTCTCCACTGAAATACCACTACACATGACCATGGACCATAGCAGGAAGGTCTCCACTGAAATACCACTACACATGACCATGGACCATAGCAGGAAGGTCTCCACTGAAATACCACTACACATGACCATGGACCATAACAGGAAGGTCTCCACTGAAATACCACTAGACATGACCATGGACCATAACAGGAAGGTCTCCACTGAAATACCACTACACATGACCATGGACCATAGCAGGAAGGTCTCCACTGAAATACCACTACACATGACCATGGACCATAGCAGGAAGATCTCCACTGAAATACCACTACACATGACCATGGACCATAGCAGGAAGGTCTCCACTGAAATACCACTAGACATGACCATGGACCATAACAGGAAGGACTCCACTGGAATACCACTACACATGACCATGGACCATAGCAGGAAGGTCTCCACTGGAATACCACTACACATGACCATGGACCATAGAGGAAGGTCTCCACTGGAATACCACTACACATGACCATGGACCATAACAGGAAGGTCTCCACTGAAATACCACTACACATGACCATGGACCATAGCAGGAAGATCTCCACTGAAATACCACTACACATGACCATGGACCATAGCAGGAAGGTCTCCACTGAAATACCACTACACATGACCATGGACCATAGCAGGAAGGTCTCCACTGGAATACCACTACACATGACCATGGACCATAGCAGGAAGGTCTCCACTGAAATACCACTAGACATGACCATGGACCATAACAGGAAGGTCTCCACTGAAATACCACTACACATGACCATGGACCATAGCAGGAAGGTCTCCACTGAAATACCACTACACATGACCATGGACCATAGCAGGAAGGTCTCCACTGAAATACCACTACACATGACCATGGACCATAGCAGGAAGGTCTCCACTGAAATACCACTAGACATGACCATGGACCATAACAGGAAGGTCTCCACTGAAATATCACTACACATGACCATGGACCATAACAGGAAGGTCTCCACTGAAATACCACTAGACATGACCATGGACCATAACAGGAAGGTCTCCACTGAAATACCACTACACATGACCATGGACCATAGAGGAAGATCTCCACTGAAATACCACTACACATGACCATGGACCATAGCAGGAAGATCTCCACTGAAATACCACTACACATGACCATGGACCATAACAGGAAGGTCTCCACTGAAATACCACTACACATGACCATGGACCATAACAGGAAGGTCTCCACTGAAATACCACTACACATGACCATGGACCATAGCAGGAAGGTCTCCACTGAAATACCACTAGACATGACCATGGACCATAGCAGGAAGGTCTCCACTGGAATACCACTACACATGACCATGGACCATAACAGGAAGGTCTCCACTGAAATACCACTACACATGACCATGGACCATAACAGGAAGGTCTCCACTGAAATACCACTACACATGACCATGGACCATAGCAGGAAGATATCCACTGAAATACCACTACACATGACCATGGACCATAGCAGGAAGGTCTCCACTGAAATACCACTACACATGACCATGGACCATAGCAGGAAGGTCTCCACTGAAATACCACTAGACATGACCATGGACCATAACAGGAAGGACTCCACTGGAATACCACTACACATGACCATGGACCATAGCAGGAAGGTCTCCACTGGAATACCACTACACATGACCATGGACCATAGAGGAAGGTCTCCACTGGAATACCACTACACATGACCATGGACCATAGCAGGAAGATCTCCACTGAAATACCACTACACATGACCATGGACCATAGCAGGAAGGTCTCCACTGAAATACCACTACACATGACCATGGACCATAGCAGGAAGGTCTCCACTGGAATACCACTAGACATGACCATGGACCATAGAGGAAGGTCTCCACTGAAATACCACTACACATGACCATGGACCATAACAGGAAGGTCTCCACTGAAATACCACTAGACATGACCATGGACCATAGCAGGAAGGTCTCCACTGGAATACCACTACACATGACCATGGACCATAACAGGAAGGTCTCCACTGAAATACCACTACACATGACCATGGACCATAGCAGGAAGATCTCCACTGAAATACCACTACACATGACCATGGACCATAGCAGGAAGGTCTCCACTGAAATACCACTAGACATGACCATGGACCATAGAGGAAGGTCTCCACTGAAATACCACTACACATGACCATGGACCATAGCAGGAAGGTCTCCACTGAAATACCACTACACATGACCATGGACCATAGCAGGAAGGTCTCCACTGAAATACCACTACACATGACCATGGACCATAGCAGGAAGATCTCCACTGAAATACCACTACACATGACCATGGACCATAGCAGGAAGGTCTCCACTGAAATACCACTAGACATGACCATGGACCATAACAGGAAGGACTCCACTGGAATACCACTACACATGACCATGGACCATAGCAGGAAGGTCTCCACTGGAATACCACTACACATGACCATGGACCATAGAGGAAGGTCTCCACTGGAATACCACTACACATGACCATGGACCATAACAGGAAGGTCTCCACTGAAATACCACTACACATGACCATGGACCATAGCAGGAAGATCTCCACTGAAATACCACTACACATGACCATGGACCATAGCAGGAAGGTCTCCACTGAAATACCACTACACATGACCATGGACCATAGCAGGAAGGTCTCCACTGGAATACCACTACACATGACCATGGACCATAGCAGGAAGGTCTCCACTGAAATACCACTAGACATGACCATGGACCATAACAGGAAGGTCTCCACTGAAATACCACTACACATGACCATGGACCATAGCAGGAAGGTCTCCACTGAAATACCACTACACATGACCATGGACCATAGCAGGAAGGTCTCCACTAAAATACCACTACACATGACCATGGACCATAGCAGGAAGGTCTCCACTGAAATACCACTAGACATGACCATGGACCATAACAGGAAGGTCTCCACTGAAATACCTCTACACATGACCATGGACCATAACAGGAAGGTCTCCACTGAAATACCACTAGACATGACCATGGACCATAACAGGAAGGTCTCCACTGAAATACCACTACACATGACCATGGACCATAGAGGAAGATCTCCACTGAAATACCACTACACATGACCATGGACCATAGCAGGAAGATCTCCACTGAAATACCACTACACATGACCATGGACCATAACAGGAAGGTCTCCACTGAAATACCACTACACATGACCATGGACCATAACAGGAAGGTCTCCACTGAAATACCACTACACATGACCATGGACCATAGCAGGAAGGTCTCCACTGAAATACCACTAGACATGACCATGGACCATAGCAGGAAGGTCTCCACTGGAATACCACTACACATGACCATGGACCATAACAGGAAGGTCTCCACTGAAATACCACTACACATGACCATGGACCATAACAGGAAGGTCTCCACTGAAATACCACTACACATGACCATGGACCATAGCAGGAAGATATCCACTGAAATACCACTACACATGACCATGGACCATAGCAGGAAGGTCTCCACTGAAATACCACTACACATGACCATGGACCATAGCAGGAAGGTCTCCACTGAAATACCACTAGACATGACCATGGACCATAACAGGAAGGTCTCCACTGAAATACCACTACACATGACCATGGACCATAGCAGGAAGGTCTCCACTGAAATACCACTACACATGACCATGGACCATAGCAGGAAGGTCTCCACTGAAATACCACTACACATGACCATGGACCATAACAGGAAGGTCTCCACTGAAATACCACTAGACATGACCATGGACCATAACAGGAAGGTCTCCACTGAAATACCACTACACATGACCATGGACCATAGCAGGAAGGTCTCCACTGAAATACCACTACACATGACCATGGACCATAGCAGGAAGATCTCCACTGAAATACCACTACACATGACCATGGACCATAGCAGGAAGGTCTCCACTGAAATACCACTAGACATGACCATGGACCATAACAGGAAGGACTCCACTGGAATACCACTACACATGACCATGGACCATAGCAGGAAGGTCTCCACTGGAATACCACTACACATGACCATGGACCATAGAGGAAGGTCTCCACTGGAATACCACTACACATGACCATGGACCATAACAGGAAGGTCTCCACTGAAATACCACTACACATGACCATGGACCATAGCAGGAAGATCTCCACTGAAATACCACTACACATGACCATGGACCATAGCAGGAAGGTCTCCACTGAAATACCACTACACATGACCATGGACCATAGCAGGAAGGTCTCCACTGGAATACCACTACACATGACCATGGACCATAGCAGGAAGGTCTCCACTGAAATACCACTAGACATGACCATGGACCATAACAGGAAGGTCTCCACTGAAATACCACTACACATGACCATGGACCATAGCAGGAAGGTCTCCACTGAAATACCACTACACATGACCATGGACCATAGCAGGAAGGTCTCCACTGAAATACCACTACACATGACCATGGACCATAGCAGGAAGGTCTCCACTGAAATACCACTAGACATGACCATGGACCATAACAGGAAGGACTCCACTGGAATACCACTACACATGACCATGGACCATAGCAGGAAGGTCTCCACTGGAATACCACTACACATGACCATGGACCATAGAGGAAGGTCTCCACTGGAATACCACTACACATGACCATGGACCATAACAGGAAGGTCTCCACTGAAATACCACTACACATGACCATGGACCATAGCAGGAAGATCTCCACTGAAATACCACTACACATGACCATGGACCATAGCAGGAAGGTCTCCACTGAAATACCACTACACATGACCATGGACCATAGCAGGAAGGTCTCCACTGGAATACCACTACACATGACCATGGACCATAGCAGGAAGGTCTCCACTGAAATACCACTAGACATGACCATGGACCATAACAGGAAGGTCTCCACTGAAATACCACTACACATGACCATGGACCATAGCAGGAAGGTCTCCACTGAAATACCACTACACATGACCATGGACCATAGCAGGAAGGTCTCCACTGAAATACCACTACACATGACCATGGACCATAGCAGGAAGGTCTCCACTGAAATACCACTAGACATGACCATGGACCATAACAGGAAGGTCTCCACTGAAATACCTCTACACATGACCATGGACCATAACAGGAAGGTCTCCACTGAAATACACTAGACATGACCATGGACCATAACAGGAAGGTCTCCACTGAAATACCACTACACATGACCATGGACCATAGAGGAAGATCTCCACTGAAATACCACTACACATGACCATGGACCATAGCAGGAAGATCTCCACTGAAATACCACTACACATGACCATGGACCATAACAGGAAGGTCTCCACTGAAATACCACTACACATGACCATGGACCATAACAGGAAGGTCTCCACTGAAATACCACTACACATGACCATGGACCATAGCAGGAAGGTCTCCACTGAAATACCACTAGACATGACCATGGACCATAGCAGGAAGGTCTCCACTGGAATACCACTACACATGACCATGGACCATAACAGGAAGGTCTCCACTGAAATACCACTACACATGACCATGGACCATAACAGGAAGGTCTCCACTGAAATACCACTACACATGACCATGGACCATAGCAGGAAGATATCCACTGAAATACCACTACACATGACCATGGACCATAGCAGGAAGGTCTCCACTGAAATACCACTACACATGACCATGGACCATAGCAGGAAGGTCTCCACTGAAATACCACTAGACATGACCATGGACCATAACAGGAAGGTCTCCACTGAAATACCACTACACATGACCATGGACCATAGCAGGAAGGTCTCCACTGAAATACCACTACACATGACCATGGACCATAGCAGGAAGGTCTCCACTGAAATACCACTACACATGACCATGGACCATAACAGGAAGGTCTCCACTGAAATACCACTAGACATGACCATGGACCATAGCAGGAAGGTCTCCACTGAAATACCACTACACATGACCATGGACCATAGCAGGAAGGTCTCCACTGAAATACCACTACACATGACCATGGACCATAGCAGGAAGATCTCCACTGAAATACCACTACACATGACCATGGACCATAGCAGGAAGGTCTCCACTGAAATACCACTAGACATGACCATGGACCATAACAGGAAGGACTCCACTGGAATACCACTACACATGACCATGGACCATAGCAGGAAGGTCTCCACTGGAATACCACTACACATGACCATGGACCATAGAGGAAGGTCTCCACTGGAATACCACTACACATGACCATGGACCATAACAGGAAGGTCTCCACTGAAATACCACTACACATGACCATGGACCATAGCAGGAAGATCTCCACTGAAATACCACTACACATGACCATGGACCATAGCAGGAAGGTCTCCACTGAAATACCACTACACATGACCATGGACCATAGCAGGAAGGTCTCCACTGGAATACCACTACACATGACCATGGACCATAGCAGGAAGGTCTCCACTGAAATACCACTAGACATGACCATGGACCATAACAGGAAGGTCTCCACTGAAATACCACTACACATGACCATGGACCATAGCAGGAAGGTCTCCACTGAAATACCACTACACATGACCATGGACCATAGCAGGAAGGTCTCCACTGAAATACCACTACACATGACCATGGACCATAGCAGGAAGGTCTCCACTGAAATACCACTAGACATGACCATGGACCATAACAGGAAGGTCTCCACTGAAATATCACTACACATGACCATGGACCATAACAGGAAGGTCTCCACTGAAATACCACTAGACATGACCATGGACCATAACAGGAAGGTCTCCACTGAAATACCACTACACATGACCATGGACCATAGAGGAAGATCTCCACTGAAATACCACTACACATGACCATGGACCATAGCAGGAAGATCTCCACTGAAATACCACTACACATGACCATGGACCATAACAGGAAGGTCTCCACTGAAATACCACTACACATGACCATGGACCATAGCAGGAAGGTCTCCACTGGAATACCACTACACATGACCATGGACCATAGCAGGAAGGTCTCCACTGAAATACCACTAGACATGACCATGGACCATAGCAGGAAGGTCTCCACTGGAATACCACTACACATGACCATGGACCATAACAGGAAGGTCTCCACTGAAATACCACTACACATGACCATGGACCATAACAGGAAGGTCTCCACTGAAATACCACTACACATGACCATGGACCATAGCAGGAAGATATCCACTGAAATACCACTACACATGACCATGGACCATAGCAGGAAGGTCTCCACTGAAATACCACTACACATGACCATGGACCATAGCAGGAAGGTCTCCACTGAAATACCACTAGACATGACCATGGACCATAACAGGAAGGACTCCACTGGAATACCACTACACATGACCATGGACCATAGCAGGAAGGTCTCCACTGGAATACCACTACACATGACCATGGACCATAGAGGAAGGTCTCCACTGGAATACCACTACACATGACCATGGACCATAGCAGGAAGATCTCCACTGAAATACCACTACACATGACCATGGACCATAGCAGGAAGGTCTCCACTGAAATACCACTACACATGACCATGGACCATATTAGGAAGGTCTCCACTGGAATACCACTAGACATGACCATGGACCATAGAGGAAGGTCTCCACTGAAATACCACTACACATGACCATGGACCATAACAGGAAGGTCTCCACTGAAATACCACTACACATGACCATGGACCATAACAGGAAGGTCTCCACTGAAATACCACTAGACATGACCATGGACCATAGCAGGAAAGTCTCCACTGGAATACCACTACACATGACCATGGACCATAACAGGAAGGTCTCCACTGAAATACCACTACACATGACCATGGACCATAGCAGGAAGATCTCCACTGAAATACCACTACACATGACCATGGACCATAGCAGGAAGGTCTCCACTGAAATACCACTAGACATGACCATGGACCATAGAGGAAGGTCTCCACTGAAATACCACTACACATGACCATGGACCATAGCAGGAAGGTCTCCACTGAAATACCACTACACATGACCATGGACCATAGCAGGAAGGTCTCCACTGAAATACCACTAGACATGACCATGGACCATAACAGGAAGGACTCCACTGGAATACCACTACACATGACCATGGACCATAGCAGGAAGGTCTCCACTGGAATACCACTACACATGACCATGGACCATAGAGGAAGGTCTCCACTGGAATACCACTACACATGACCATGGACCATAGCAGGAAGATCTCCACTGAAATACCACTACACATGACCATGGACCATAGCAGGAAGGTCTCCACTGAAATACCACTACACATGACCATGGACCATAGCAGGAAGGTCTCCACTGGAATACCACTA
Source organism: Coregonus clupeaformis (assembly GCF_020615455.1). Lineage (NCBI taxonomy): Eukaryota > Metazoa > Chordata > Actinopteri > Salmoniformes > Salmonidae > Coregonus > Coregonus clupeaformis. Next base: position 177,513 of record NW_025534399.1, on the reverse strand, counting down.
GACATGACCATGGACCATAGAGGAAGGTCTCCACTGAAATACCACTACACATGACCATGGACCATAACAGGAAGGTCTCCACTGAAATACCACTAGACATGACCATGGACCATAGCAGGAAGGTCTCCACTGGAATACCACTACACATGACCATGGACCATAACAGGAAGGTATCCACTGAAATACCACTACACATGACCATGGACCATAGCAGGAAGGTCTCCACTGAAATACCACTACACATGACCATGGACCATAGCAGGAAGGTCTCCACTGAAATACCACTACACATGACCATGGACCATAGAGGAAGGTCTCCACTGAAATACCACTACACATGACCAGCAGGAAGGTCTCCACTGAAATACCACTACACATGACCATGGACCATAGCAGGAAGATCTCCACTGAAATACCACTACACATGACCATGGATCATAGCAGGAAGGTCTCCACTGGAATACCACTACACAGTACCATGGACCATAGAGGAAGGTCTCCACTGGAATACCACTACACATGACCATGGACCATAGAGGAAGGTCTCCACTGGAATACCACTACACATGACCATGGACCATAGCAGGAAGGTCTCCACTGAAATACCACTACACATGACCATGGACCATAACAGGAAGGTCTCCACTGAAAGGCCACTACACATGACCATGGACCATAACAGGAAGGTCTCCACTGAAATACCACTACACATGACCATGGACCATAGCAGGAAGGTCTCCACTGAAATACCACTACACATGACCATGGACCATAGCAGGAAGGTCTCCACTGAAATACCACTACACATGACCATGGACCATAGCAGGAAGGTCTCCACTGAAAGGCCTCTATACATAATAAGGTAAATGTCTTCAGGGTCTTGACCGTGGTCTTTAAATGTCAATAAGAAAAACAGCAAAACCAAGTGTGTAGCTCCCAGCATGACCTGTAACAGTCATCAACCAGAGCAAGACAACATGTATGTAGCAAACATGTTTTCCAACATTAACTGTAGGGTGCCAGGTGTGATAGCAGCATCCTGGAAAGACACTTAACCTGCTGGTGTGAGGAAGTAGTCCTTGAGGTTGTTGTGCACGTCTATAGCAACTCTGGTTGCCCTGTCTGCCGGCATGTTTCTTGGGTCCAGGAAACTGGTGTCCCCTTGAACCAGCTGTCTCCACTCTCCAGGACGCAGGTCCCCCGTGGGGTGGAGGGCTCAACAAACATGGGGTGGATGTATCGTGTTGATGACTGTGGTGTCTGTGTCTGTGGTGTCTGTGGTGTCAGTGTCTGTGTTGTCAGTGTCTGTGGTGTCAGTATCTGTGGTGTCAGTGTCTGTGGTGTCAGTGTCTGTGTTGTCAGTGTCTGTGGTGTCAGTATCTGTGTTGTCAGTGTCTGTGGTGTCAGTGTCTGTGGTGTCAGTGTCTGTGGTGTCAGTATCTGTGTTGTCAGTGTCTGTGGTGTCAGTGTCTGTGGTGTCAGTGTATGTGGTGTCAGTATCTGTGTTGTCAGTGTCTGTGTTGTCAGTGTCTGTGGTGTCAGTATCTGTGTTGTCAGTATCTGTGTTGTCAGTGTCTGTGGTGTCAGTGTCTGTGGTGTCAGTGTCTGTGTTGTCAGTGTCTGTGGTGTCAGTGTCTGTGTTGCAAATGTGGTTGTGGAGAGCCACGCAGTCCTTCACAATGGTCTCAGCTTTTTCTGGGGCAACCTCAAGGCCTCGTCCCAGGATCCTCCATCTTGCAGCAAGGATCACAAAGCAGATCTCAGAAACCTTTAAATAAACAAAGCGTTTCCGTTAGTATTGAACAGGAATATGAAGGCTGTGTAGCCTCTGCTTTGGGCATACTGTAGGCCCCAATCCTCTTACTGAGATGCCAGATCACGTTTATGTGACATATAATTACAACGTCTATATTGGTATCATTTTCACATCATATGTATAGTCACATGTATTTAGCCTATCTTAGCTGGATATGGTCCCATCAGGTTTACCATCAGAGGGAATGCCTTGAATCCCACGAAGACATATGGGCTTGGTGTTGGCTCGAATCCCACGAAGACATATGGACTTGGTGTTGGCTCGAATCCCACGAAGACATATGGGCTTGGTGTTGGCTCGAATCCCACGAAGACATATGGGCTTGGTGTTATAAGGACTAGGTATCAGATCAATAGTCCCCGGCAAACACTCTGGCCTAGACAAAACAAAACAGAAAATTCCAACGCCGCTGAAGCAAGTCGTCAAATCTGGCAACCGACATCCAAAAGTATTGAAAATGTATTTTCTCATCAATGCTTCGCATAGGTTGGGCAAGAGACGTGTATTCTCCATCGTCCCCTCTTGTTCAGTGGATGAACTCGACATTTTCTCCGTCGTTTTCTTTCCTTCTCCTGAGTAGTAAGAGCAGTTCAAGCCGTTGCTGTTAAAGCTCTAGCCATTGCAATTCATAGAGAGAAATGTTTGCTTCTGCTTCTTTGGCTAAAAAGAAGCGTCGTAAAGCATTGGAACACCAGACTAGCCAGACATGTAGCTAGCTAACTAGTATTTGTAAACAGAAAGGCATATAACACCGTCTGGCTCCCCCAGCCCCCTAGTGGATATACATTACACAAGGCGGACTTCCTCTCTGGGTGGAACGCAACGATGATGTGTACAAAAGCGCGCTGCCACAAAAAAACAGACTCCGCCCTTGCACATGCATGCACGTTGATCAACGGAGTGAATCCACCTCAACCTAACGTAGCCACCTCAACCTAACGTAGCCACCTCAACCTAACGTAGCCACCTCAACCTAACGTAGCCACCTCAACCTAACGTAGCCACCTCAACCTAACGTAGCCACCTCAACCTAACGTAGCCACCTTAACCTAACGGAGCCACCTTAACCTAACGGAGCCACCTTAACCTAACGTAGCCACCTCAACCTAACGTAGCCACCTCAACCTAACGTAGCCACCTCAACCTAACGTAGCCACCTCAACCTAACGTAGCCACCTCAACCTAACGTAGCCACCTCAACCTAACGTAGCCACCTCAACCTAACGTAGCCACCTCAACCTAACGTAGCCACCTCAACCTAACGTAGCCACCTCAACCTAACGTAGCCACCTCAACCTAACGTAGCCACCTCAACCTAACGTAGCCACCTCAACCTAACGTAGCCACCTCAACCTAACGTAGCCACCTCAACCTAACGTAGCCACCTCAACCTAACGTAGCCACCTCAACCTAACGTAGCCACCTCAACCTAACGTAGCCACCTCAACCTAACGTAGCCACCTCAACCTAACGTAGCCACCTCAACCTAACGTAGCCACCTCAACCTAACGTAGCCACCTCAACCTAACGTAGCCACCTCAACCTAACGTAGCCACCTCAACCTAACGTAGCCACCTCAACCTAACGTAGCGGAGAGTGCTTCCTGATCAGTAGCTGAAGCTCCTTTGTCTTCCTGATTAGCTAGTGTTCAGTCTGTTTGTCTTCCTGATTGGCTGCTGGTCAGTCTGTTTATGTTCCTGATTGGCTGCTGGTCAGTCTGTTTGTCTTCCTGATTGGCTGCTGGTCAGTCTGTTTATGTTCCTGATTGGCTGCTGGTCAGTCTGTTTGTCTTCCTGATTGGCTGCTGGTCAGTCTGTTTTTTCTTCTTGATTGGCTGCTGGTCAGTCTGTTTGTCTTCCTGATTGGCTGCTGGTCAGTCTGTTTGTCTTCCTGATTGGCTGCTGGTCAGTCTGTTTGTCTTCCTGATTGGCTGCTGGTCAGTCTGTTTGTCTTCCTGATTGGCTGCCGGTCAGTCTGTTTGTCTTCCTGATTGGCTGCCGGTCAGTCTGTTTGTCTTCCTGATTGGCTGCCGGTCAGTCTGTTTGTCTTCCTGATTGGCTGCTGGTCAGTCTGTTTTTCTTCCTGATTGGCTGCCGGTCAGTCTGTTTGTCTTCTTGATTGGCTGCCGGTCAGTCTGTTTGTCTTCCTGATTGGCTGCTGGTCAGTCTGTTTGTCTTCCTGATTGGCTGCCGGTCAGTCTGCTCCCTCATTCTTTCTGTTCTGCTCCCTCCACAGTGCCTTGACCTTGTGTACAAAAAGCCATCCTCTTCCCTATATAATGCACTTCTTTTGACCAGAGCCCCAGGGCCCTATCGGCCCTGGTCAAGAGTAGTGTTCTACACAGGGAATAGGATGCCTTTTGGGACATAGCCAAGTAGTGCATTCCAACTCCATTCTCTGAGACTTCCCCTCTCTGTTCCTAAGTGCAGTGTAGCCTTTTCAACTACGTCAAAGGGTGCAAACAAAACTTGTAAGGACTTTACATTACAGCGGGATAAAGAGGTAATAATATGGACTTTACATTACAGCGGGATAAAGAGGTAATAATATGGACTTTACATTACAGCGGGATAAAGAGGTAATAATATGGACTTTACATTACAGCGGGATAAAGAGGTAATAACATGGACTTTACATTACAGCGGGATAAAGAGGTAATAACATGGACTTTACATTACATTACAGCGGGATAAAGAGGTAATAATATGGACTTTACATTACATTACAGCGGGATAAAGAGGTAATAATATGGACTTTACATTACATTACAGCGGGATAAAGAGGTAATAATATGGACTTTACATTACAGCGGGATAAAGAGGTAATAATATGGACTTTACATTACAGCGGGATAAAGAGGTAATAACATGGACTTTACATTACAGCGGGATAAAGAGGTAATAATATGGACTTTACATTACATTACAGCGGGATAAAGAGGTAATAATATGGACTTTACATTACAAGCGGGATAAAGAGGTAATAATATGGACTTTACATTACAGCGGGATAAAGAGGTAATAATATGGACTTTACATTACATTACAGCGGGATAAAGAGGTAATAATATGGACTTTACATTACAGCGGGATAAAGAGGTAATAATATGGACTTTACATTACAGCGGGGTAAAGAGGTAATAATATGGACTTTACATTACAGCGGGGTAAAGAGGTAATAATATGGACTTTACATTACAGCGGGTAAAGAGGTAATAATATGGACTTTACATTACAGCAGGATAAAGAGGTAATAATATGGACTTTACATTACATTACAGCGGGATAAAGAGGTAATAATATGGACTTTACATTACAGCAGGATAAAGAGGTAATAATATGGACTTTACATTACAGCGGGATAAAGAGGTAATAATATGGACTTTACATTACAGCGGGGTAAAGAGGTAATAATATGGACTTTACATTACAGCGGGATAAAGAGGTAATAATATGGACTTTACATTACATTACAGCGGGGTAAAGAGGTAATAATATGGACTTTACATAACAGCGGGGTAAAGAGGTAATAATATGGACTTTACATAACAGCGGGGTAAAGAGGTAATAATATGGACTTTACATTACAGCAGGATAAAGAGGTAATAATATGGACTTTACATTACATTACAGCGGGATAAAGAGGTAATAATATGGACTTTACATTACAGCGGGATAAAGAGGTAATAATATGGACTTTACATTACATTACAGCGGGTAAAGAGGTAATAATATGGACTTTACATTACAGCGGGGTAAAGAGGTAATAATATGGACTTTACATTACAGCGGGATAAAGAGGTAATAATATGGACTTTACATTACATTACAGCGGGATAAAGAGTTAATAATATAGACTTTACATTACAGCAGGATAAAGAGGTAATAATATGGACTTTACATTACAGCGGGATAAAGAGGTAATAATATGGACTTTACATTACAGCGGGGTAAAGAGGTAATAATATGGACTTTACATTACAGCGGGATAAAGAGGTAATAATATGGACTTTACATAACAGCGGGATAAAGAGGTAATAATATGGACTTTACATTACATCACAGCGGGATAAAGAGGTAATAATATGGACTTTACATTACATTACAGCGGGATAAATAGGTAATAATATGGACTTTACATTACAGCGGGATAAAGAGGTAATAATATGGACTTTACATTACAGCGGGGTAAAGAGGTAATAATATGGACTTTACATTACAGCGGGATAAAGAGGTAATAATATGGACTTTACATTACAGCGGGATAAAGAGGTAATAATATGGACTTTACATTACATTACAGCGGGATAAAGAGGTAATAATATGGACTTTACATTACAGCGGGATAAAGAGGTAATAATATGGACTTTACATTACAGCGGGATAAAGAGGTAATAATATGGACTTTACATTACAGCGGGATAAAGAGGTAATAATATGGACTTTACATAACAGCGGGATAAAGAGGTAATAATATGGACTTTACATTACATTACAGCGGGATAAAGAGGTAATAATATGGACTTTACATTACATTACAGCGGGATAAATAGGTAATAATATGGACTTTACATTACAGCGGGGTAAAGAGGTAATAATATGGACTTTACATTACAGCGGGGTAAAGAGGTAATAATATGGACTTTACATTACAGCAGGATAAAGAGGTAATAATATGGACTTTACATTACATTACAGCGGGATAAAGAGGTAATAATATGGACTTTACATTACAGCGGGATAAAGAGGTAATAATATGGACTTTACATTACATTACAGCGGGATAAAGAGGTAATAATATGGACTTTACATTACAGCGGGATAAAGAGGTAATAATATGGACTTTACATTACAGCGGGATAAAGAGGTAATAATATGGACTTTACATTACAGCGGGGTAAAGAGGTAATAATATGGACTTTACATTACAGCGGGATAAAGAGGTAATAATATGGACTTTACATTACAGCGGGATAAAGAGGTAATAATATGGACTTTACATTACAGCGGGATAAAGAGGTAATAACATGGACTTAACATTACAGCGGGATAAAGAGGTAATAATATGGACTTTACATTACATTACAGCGGGATAAATAGGTAATAATATGGACTTTACATTACATTACAGCGGGATAAAGAGGTAATAATATGGACTTTACATTACAGCGGGATAAAGAGGTAATAATATGGACTTTACATTACATTACAGCGGGATAAAGAGGTAATAATATGGACTTTACATTACAGCGGGATAAAGAGGTAATAATATGGACTTTACATTACAGCGGGGTAAAGAGGTAATAATATGGACTTTACATTACAGCGGGGTAAAGAGGTAATAATATGGACTTTACATTACAGCGGGGTAAAGAGGTAATAATATGGACTTTACATTACAGCAGGATAAAGAGGTAATAATATGGACTTTACATTACATTACAGCGGGATAAAGAGGTAATAATATGGACTTTACATTACAGCAGGATAAAGAGGTAATAATATGGACTTTACATTACAGCGGGATAAAGAGGTAATAATATGGACTTTACATTACAGCGGGGTAAAGAGGTAATAATATGGACTTTACATTACAGCGGGATAAAGAGGTAATAATATGGACTTTACATTACAGCGGGATAAAGAGGTAATAATATGGACTTTACATTACAGCGGGATAAAGAGGTAATATGGACTTTACATTACATTACAGCGGGATAAAGAGGTAATAATATGGACTTTACATTACATTACAGCGGGATAAAGAGGTAATAATATGGACTTTACATTACAGCGGGATAAAGAGGTAATAATATGGACTTTACATTACATTACAGCGGGATAAAGAGGTAATAATATGGACTTTACATTACAGCGGGATAAAGAGGTAATAATATGGACTTTACATTACAGCGGGGTAAAGAGGTAATAATATGGACTTTACATTACAAGCGGGGTAAAGAGGTAATAATATGGACTTTACATTACAGCGGGTAAAGAGGTAATAATATGGACTTTACATTACAGCAGGATAAAGAGGTAATAATATGGACTTTACATTACATTACAAGCGGGATAAAGAGGTAATAATATGGACTTTACATTACAGCAGGATAAAGAGGTAATAATATGGACTTTACATTACAGCGGGATAAAGAGGTAATAATATGGACTTTACATTACAGCGGGTAAAGAGGTAATAATATGGACTTTACATTACAGCGGGATAAAGAGGTAATAATATGGACTTTACATTACATTACAGCGGGGTAAAGAGGTAATAATATGGACTTTACATAACAGCGGGGTAAAGAGGTAATAATATGGACTTTACATAACAGCGGGGTAAAGAGGTAATAATATGGACTTTACATTACAGCAGGATAAAGAGGTAATAATATGGACTTTACATTACATTACAGCGGGATAAAGAGGTAATAATATGGACTTTACATTACAGCGGGATAAAGAGGTAATAATATGGACTTTACATTACATTACAGCGGGGTAAAGAGGTAATAATATGGACTTTACATTACAGCGGGGTAAAGAGGTAATAATATGGACTTTACATTACAGCAGGATAAAGAGGTAATAATATGGACTTTACATTACATTACAGCGGGATAAAGAGTTAATAATATAGACTTTACATTACAGCAGGATAAAGAGGTAATAATATGGACTTTACATTACAGCGGGATAAAGAGGTAATAATATGGACTTTACATTACAGCGGGGTAAAGAGGTAATAATATGGACTTTACATTACAGCGGGATAAAGAGGTAATAATATGGACTTTACATAACAGCGGGATAAAGAGGTAATAATATGGACTTTACATTACATCACAGCGGGATAAAGAGGTAATAATATGGACTTTACATTACATTACAGCGGGATAAATAGGTAATAATATGGACTTTACATTACAGCGGGATAAAGAGGTAATAATATGGACTTTACATTACAGCGGGGTAAAGAGGTAATAATATGGACTTTACATTACAGCGTGATAAAGAGGTAATAATATGGACTTTACATAACAGCGGGATAAAGAGGTAATAATATGGACTTTACATTACATTACAGCGGGATAAAGAGGTAATAATATGGACTTTACATTACAGCGGGATAAAGAGGTAATAATATGGACTTTACATTACAGCGGGGTAAAGAGGTAATAATATGGACTTTACATTACAGCGGGATAAAGAGGTAATAATATGGACTTTACATAACAGCGGGATAAAGAGGTAATAATATGGACTTTACATTACATTACAGCGGGATAAAGAGGTAATAATATGGACTTTACATTACATTACAGCGGGATAAATAGGTAATAATATGGACTTTACATTACAGCGGGGTAAAGAGGTAATAATATGGACTTTACATTACAGCGGGGTAAAGAGGTAATAATATGGACTTTACATTACAGCAGGATAAAGAGGTAATAATATGGACTTTACATTACATTACAGCGGGATAAAGAGGTAATAATATGGACTTTACATTACAGCGGGATAAAGAGGTAATAATATGGACTTTACATTACATTACAGCGGGATAAAGAGGTAATAATATGGACTTTACATTACATTACAGCGGGATAAAGAGGTAATAATATGGACTTTACATTACAGTGGGATAAAGAGGTAATAATATGGACTTTACATTACAGCGGGGTAAAGAGGTAATAATATGGACTTTACATTACAGCGGGATAAAGAGGTAATAATATGGACTTTACATTACAGCGGGATAAAGAGGTAATAATATGGACTTTACATTACAGCGGGATAAAGAGGTAATAACATGGACTTAACATTACAGCGGGATAAAGAGGTAATAATATGGACTTTACATTACATTACAGCGGGATAAATAGGTAATAATATGGACTTTACATTACATTACAGCGGGATAAAGAGGTAATAATATGGACTTTACATTACAGCGGGATAAAGAGGTAATAATATGGACTTTACATTACATTACAGCGGGATAAAGAGGTAATAATATGGACTTTACATTACAGCGGGATAAAGAGGTAATAATATGGACTTTACATTACAGCGGGGTAAAGAGGTAATAATATGGACTTTACATTACAGCGGGGTAAAGAGGTAATAATATGGACTTTACATTACAGCGGGGGTAAAGAGGTAATAATATGGACTTTACATTACAGCAGGATAAAGAGGTAATAATATGGACTTTACATTACATTACAGCGGATAAAAGAGGTAATAATATGGACTTTACATTACAGCAGGATAAAGAGGTAATAATATGGACTTTACATTACAGCGGGATAAAGAGGTAATAATATGGACTTTACATTACAGCGGGGTAAAGAGGTAATAATATGGACTTTACATTACATTACAGCGGGATAAAGAGGTAATAATATGGACTTTACATTACAGCGGGATAAAGAGGTAATAATATGGACTTTTACATTACATTACAGCGGGATAAAGAGGTAATAATATGGACTTTACATTACAGCGGGATAAAGAGGTAATAATATGGACTTTACATTACAGCGGGGTAAAGAGGTAATAATATGGACTTTACATTACAGCGGGGTAAAGAGGTAATAATATGGACTTTACATTACAGCGGGGTAAAGAGGTAATAATATGGACTTTACATTACAGCAGGATAAAGAGGTAATAATATGGACTTTACATTACATTACAGCGGGATAAAGAGGTAATAATATGGACTTTACATTACAGCAGGATAAAGAGGTAATAATATGGACTTTACATTACAGCGGGATAAAGAGGTAATAATATGGACTTTACATTACAGCGGGGTAAAGAGGTAATAATATGGACTTTACATTACAGCGGGATAAAGAGGTAATAATATGGACTTTACATTACAGCGGGATAAAGAGGTAATAATATGGACTTTACATTACAGCGGGATAAAGAGGTAATAATATGGACTTTACATTACATTACAGCGGGATAAAGAGGTAATAATATGGACTTTACATTACATTACAGCGGGATAAAGAGGTAATAATATGGACTTTACATTACAGCGGGATAAAGAGGTAATAATATGGACTTTACATTACATTACAGCGGGATAAAGAGGTAATAATATGGACTTTACATTACAGCGGGATAAAGAGGTAATAATATGGACTTTACATTACAGCGGGGTAAAGAGGTAATAATATGGACTTTACATTACAGCGGGGTAAAGAGGTAATAATATGGACTTTACATTACAGCGGGTAAAGAGGTAATAATATGGACTTTACATTACAGCAGGATAAAGAGGTAATAATATGGACTTTACATTACATTACAGCGGGATAAAGAGGTAATAATATGGACTTTACATTACAGCGGGATAAAGAGGTAATAATATGGACTTTACATTACAGCGGGATAAAGAGGTAATAATATGGACTTTACATTACAGCGGGTAAAGAGGTAATAATATGGACTTTACATTACAGCGGGATAAAGAGGTAATAATATGGACTTTACATTACATTACAGCGGGGATAAAGAGGTAATAATATGGACTTTACATAACAGCGGGGTAAAGAGGTAATAATATGGACTTTATATTACAGCGGGGTAAAGAGGTAATAATATGGACTTTACATTACAGCAGGATAAAGAGGTAATAATATGGACTTTACATTACATTACAGCGGGATAAAGAGGTAATAATATGGACTTTACATTACAGCGGGATAAAGAGGTAATAATATGGACTTTACATTACATTACAGCGGGGTAAAGAGGTAATAATATGGACTTTACATTACAGCGGGATAAAGAGGTAATAATATGGACTTTACATTACAGCGGGATAAAGAGGTAATAATATGGACTTTACATTACAGCGGGATAAAGAGGTAATAATATGGACTTTACATTACAGCGGGATAAAGAGGTAATAATATGGACTTTACATTACAGCGGGATAAAGAGGTAATAATATGGACTTTACATTACAGCGGGGTAAAGAGGTAATAATATGGACTTTACATTACAGCGGGATAAAGAGGTAATAATATGGACTTTACATTACAGTCGGGATAAAGAGGTAATAATATGGACTTTACATTACAGCGGGATAAAGAGGTAATAATATGGACTTTACATTACAAGCGGGATAAAGAGGTAATAACATGGACTTTACATTACAGCGGGATAAAGAGGTAATAATATGGACTTTACATTACAGCGGGATAAAGAGGTAATAATATGGACTTTACATTACAGCGGATAAAGAGGTAATAATATGGACTTTACATTACATTCAGCGGGATAAAGAGGTAATAATATGGACTTTACATTACAGCAGGATAAAGAGGTAATAATATGGACTTTACATTACATTACAGCGGGATAAAGAGGTAATAATATGGACTTTACATTACAGCGGGGTAAAGAGGTAATAATATGGACTTTACATTACAGCGGGATAAAGAGGTAATAATATGGACTTTACATTACAGCGGGATAAAGAGGTAATAATATGGACTTTACATTACAGCGGGATAAAGAGGTAATAATATGGACTTTACATTACATTACAGCGGGATAAAGAGGTAACAATATGGACTTTACATTACATTACAGCGGGATAAAGAGGTAATAATATGGACTTTACATTACATTACAGCGGGGTAAAGAGGTAATAATATGGACTTTACATAACAGCGGGGTAAAGAGGTAATAATATGGACTTTACATTACAGCAGGATAAAGAGGTAATAATATGGACTTTACATTACACAGCGGGATAAAGAGGTAATAATATGGACTTTACATTACATGCGGGATAAAGAGGTAATAATATGGACTTTACATTACATTACAGCGGGATAAAGAGGTAATAATATGGACTTTACATTACAGCGGGATAAAGAGGTAATAATATGGACTTTACATTACATTACAGCGGGGTAAAGAGGTAATAATATGGACTTTACATTACAGCGGGGTAAAGAGGTAATAATATGGACTTTACATTACAGCAGGATAAAGAGGTAATAATATGGACTTTACATTACATTACAGCGGGATAAAGAGTTAATAATATGGACTTTACATTACAGCAGGATAAAGAGGTAATAATATGGACTTTACATTACAGCGGGATAAAGAGGTAATAATATGGACTTTACATTACAGCGGGTAAAGAGGTAATAATATGGACTTTACATTACAGCGGGATAAAGAGGTAATAATATGGACTTTACATTACAGCGGGATAAAGAGGTAATAATATGGACTTTACATTACATTACAGCGGGATAAAGAGGTAATAATATGGACTTTACACTACATTACAGCGGGATAAATAGGTAATAATATGGACTTTACATTACAGCGGGGTAAAGAGGTAATAATATGGACTTTACATTACAGCGGGGTAAAGAGGTAATAATATGGACTTTACATTACAGCAGGATAAAGAGGTAATAATATGGACTTTACATTACATTACAGCGGGATAAAGAGGTAATAATATGGACTTTACATTACAGCGGGATAAAGAGGTAATAATATGGACTTTACATTACATCAGCGGGATAAAGAGGTAATAATATGGACTTTACATTACAGCGGGATAAAGAGGTAATAATATGGACTTTACATTACAGCGGGATAAAGAGGTAATAATATGGACTTTACATTACAGCGGGGTAAAGAGGTAATAATATGGACTTTACATTACAGCGGGGTAAAGAGGTAATAATATGGACTTTACATTACAGCGGGATAAAGAGGTAATAATATGGACTTTACATTACAGCAGGATAAATGTGGGTAGAGTTAAAGTGACTATGCATAAATAATTAACAGAGTAGCAGCAGCATAAAAAGAGAGGGTGGGGGGGCAGTGCAAATAGTCCGGGTAGCCATGATTAGCTGTTCAGGAGTCTTATGGCTTGGGGGTAGAAGCTGTTGAGAAGCCTTTTGGACCTAGACTTGTCGTTCCGGTACCACTTGCCGTGCGGTAGCAGGGAGAACAGTCTATGACTAGGGTGGCTGGAAACTTCCTCTGACACCGCCTGGTATAGAGGTCCTGGACGGCAGGGAAGCTTGGCCCCAGTGATGTACTGGGCGTACGCACTACCCTATGTAGCGCCTACGGTCGGAGGCCGAGCAGTTGCCATACCAGGCGGTGATGCAACCAGTCAGGATGCTCTCAATGGTGCAGCTGTATAACTTTTTGAGGATCTGAGGACCCATGCCAAATCTTTTCAGTCTCCTCAGGGGGAATAGGCTTTGTCATGCCCTCTTCACGATTGTCTTGGTGTGTTTGGACCATGATAGTTCGTTGGTGATGTGGACACCAAGGAACTTGAAGCTCTCAACCTGTTCCACTACAGCCCCGTCGATGAGAATGGGGGCGTGCTCAGTCCTCTTTTTTTTCCTGTAGTCCACAATCATCTCCTTTGTCTTGGTCACGTTGAGGGAGAGGTTGTTGTCCTGGAACCACACGGCCAGGTCTCTGACCTCCTCCCTTATGTAGTGTTGTGGTGTCTCTCTTGTTGTGATGTGTGTTTTGTCCTATATTTTTATTTTGAATCCCAGCTCCCGTCCCCCCAGGAGGCCTTTTGCCTTTTGGTAGGCCGTCATTGTAAATAAGAATTTGTTCTTAACTGACTTGCCTAGTTAAATAAAGGTTAAATAAAAAATAAATACAACAATGTGATATTTCAGTTTTTTATACATTTTTTATACATTTAATTTATTTTATAAAAACCTGTTTTTGCTTTGTCATTGTGGGGTATTGTTTGTAAATTGAATGGGAAAAAATAATTAAATCCATTTTAGAATAAGGCTGCAACGTAACAAAATGTGGAAAAAGTCAAGGGGTCTGAATACTTTCTGAATGCACTGTATATTATTTTTTCAGTTTAAAGGGCAATTCAACCTCTTATTCATCATAACCAAACCAGTGTCAACATTTGAAAACATTTGATCTGTGGTTAAAAAAAATAAGGTCCTAAAAACATGCATCTCTGTGACATCACAGAGGATTAAAAGGATTAAAAGTTTAAAACAGTGATTTGCAACGAGTTTCTAGCCCAAGGGATGTCCTTGCTCCCCATGTCACCGTGAATCTCATAATGTTTTAACTTTTGATGATGTCATCGGGTATAACTTTTTATCTTTATATATTGTTTTCTACAAAACTTTCCTCTGGCCATTGTCTTTCCATGACATGACTGGCCAGGTAAATTAACTCTCTTTCATCCAGTTACAGACGGCCAGGTACAGTGGCTTGTGAAAGTATTCACCCCCCTTGGTATTTTTCCTATTTTGTTGCCTTACAACCTGATTTTTGGGGGGTTTGTATCATTTGATTTACACAACATGCCTACCACTTTGAAGATGCAAAATATGTTTTTATTGTGAAACAAACAAGAAATAAGACAAAAAAAACAGAAAACTTCAGCGTGCATAACTATTCACCCCCTCCCAAAGTCAATACTTTGTAGAGCCACCTTTTGCAGCAATTACAGCTGCAAGTCTCTTGGGATATGTCTCTATAAGCTTGGCACATCAGGCCACTGGGATATTTGCCCATTCTTCAAGGCAAAACTGCTCCAGCTCCTTCAAGTTGGATGGGTTCCGCTGGTGTACAGCAATCTTTAAGTCATACCACAGATTCTCAATTGGATTGAGGTCTGGGCTTTGACTAGGCCATTCAAGACATTTAAATGTTTCCCCTTAAACCACTCGAGTGTTGCTTTAGCAGTATGCTTAGGGTCATTGTCCTGCTGGAAGGTAAAAATCTCCTCCCTCTCCAACTCTGGAAGGGGAAACAGGTTTCCCCCAAGAATGTCTGTATTTAGCGCCATCCATCATTCCTTCAATTCTGACCAGTTTCAAAGTACCTGACGATGAAAAACATCCCCACAGCATGATGCTGCCACCACCATGCTTCACTGTGGGGATGGTGTTCTCAGGGTGATGAGAGGTGTTGGGTTTGCGCCAGACATAGCGTTTTCCTCAATGGTCAAAAAGCTCAATTTCAGTCTCATCTGACCAGAGTACCTTCTTCCATATGTTTGGGGAGTCTCCCACATGCCTTTTGGCGAACACCAAACGTGTTTGCTTATTTTTTCTTTAAGCAATGGCTTTTTTCTGGCCACTCTTAAAGTGTTCCTATGGACAGATACTCCAATCTCCGCTGTGGAGCTTTGCAGCTCCTTCAGGGTTATCTTTGGTCTCTTTGTTGCCTCTCTGATTAATGCCCTCCTTTCCTGGTCCGTGAGTTTTGGTGGGCGGCCCTCTCTTGGCAGGTTTGTTGTGGTGCCATATTCTTTCCATTTTTGAATAATGGATTTAATGGTGCTCCGTGGGATGTTCAAAGTTTCAGATATTTTTTTATAACCCAACCCTGATCTGTACTTCTCCACAACTTTGTCCCTGACCTGTTTGGAGAGCTCCTTGGTCTTCATGGTGCCGCTTGCTTGGTGGTGCCCCTTGCTTAGTGGTGTTGAAGACTCTGGGGCCTTTCAGAACAGGTGTATATATACTGAGATCATGTAACACTTAGATTGCACACAGGTGGACTTTATTTAACTAATTATGTAACTTCTGAAGGTAATTGGTTGCACCAGATCTTATTTAGGGGCTTCATAGCAAAGGAGGTGAATACATATGCACACACCACTTTTCCGTTATTAATTTTTTAGAATTGTTTGAAACAAGTTATTTTTTTCATTTCACTTCACCAATTTGGACTATTTTGTGTATGTCTATTACATGAAATCCAAATAAAAATCCATTTAAATTACAGGTTGTAATGCAAAAAAATAGGAAAAACGCCAAGGGGGATGAATACTTTTGCAAGGCAGTGTAAACTGCTCTTTCCATGACATATTAACATAGACTGACCAGGTGAATCCAGCTGAAAGCTATGATACCTTATTGATGTCACTTGTTAAATCCACTTCAATCAGTGTAGGTGAGGAGACAGGTTAAAGAAGGACTTTTAAGTCTTGAGAAAATGTATACATGGATTGTGTATGTGTGCCATTGATGTTGAATGGGCGAGACAAAATATTTAAGTGCCTTTGAACGGGGTATGGTAGTAGGTGCCAGGCCCACCGGTTTGAGTGTGTCAAGAACTTCATTGCTGCTGGGGTTTTCACGCTCAACAGTTTCCCGTGTGTATCAAGAATGGTCCACCACCCACAGGACATTCAGCCAACTTGACACAACTGTGGGAAGCATTGGAGTGAACATGGGCCAGCATCCCTGCGGAAGCATTGGAGTGAACATGGGCCAGCATCCCTGGGGAACACTTTCAACACCTTGAAGAGTCCTTGCCCCGACGAATTGAGGCTGTTCGGAGAGCAAAAGGGGGTGGAACGCAATATTTGGAAGGTGTTCCTAATGTTTTGTACACTCAGTGTACATGATAGAGGGGTAGGGTGGCAAAACTTTCCCCAAATTCCTTGGTTTTCCAGACATCCTGGTTGGAAGATTACAAGGGAATAAGCAGGAAATCAGGGACTCCACCAACCAGGATTTCTGGGAAATCTGGGAATTTTGGAACCATATGGAGGGGTAACAGCACAAGAACAATATGGTAGCAGCAATCTCTTTTTTCAAACCCGGGATTCAAACTGGTGACCCTCTGGTGGCTAGCCCCTATCTAACCTCTGACCTCTAGACTACCTCTGCCACCCCTCACTCATCAGATCAGGGTTCCAACTGATCACTAATCATTCAGTAGCTGATCAACTAGCTTGATGTATTTGATGAACCATGCAGAACACTAACCCCTCCCCTCTTCTCCTCTCCAGGAGTAGTTCTCGTGGTGGCTGTGGAGCCGCCACGCCCGCCTCCTCAACAACGACGGCTTTCTTGCATCTTCCAGTGCTTCTTCTGTCAGCAAGTTCAGCAGAGCTGCTCCTCGTCCGCCGCAGCCAATCACAGCCCAGAGCCCCACCCATGTGACATGGTGAAGATGACCAAGTCGAAGACGTTCCAGGCCTACCTGCCCTCCTGCCATCGTACCTACAGCTGCATACACTGTCGGGCGCACCTGGCCAACCACGATGAACTCATCTCTAAGGTAGGCACACCTGGCCAACCACGATGAACTCATCTCTAAGGTAGGCACACCTGGCCAACCACGATGAACTCATCTCTAAGGTAGGCACACCTGGCCAACCACGATGAACTCATCTCTAAGGTAGGCACACCTGGCCAACCACGATGAACTCATCTCTAAGGTAGGCACACCTGGCCAACCACGATGAACTCATCTCTAAGGT
This sequence comes from Coregonus clupeaformis, assembly GCF_020615455.1. Lineage (NCBI taxonomy): Eukaryota > Metazoa > Chordata > Actinopteri > Salmoniformes > Salmonidae > Coregonus > Coregonus clupeaformis. The sequence continues at coordinate 159,401 of NW_025534399.1, read as the reverse complement.
AGGCGCACCTGGCCAACCACGATGAACTCATCTCTAAGGTAGGCACACCTGGCCAACCACGATGAACTCATCTCTAAGGTAGGCACACCTGGCCAACCACGATGAACTCATCTCTAAGGTAGGCACACCTGGCCAACCACGATGAACTCATCTCTAAGGTAGGCACACCTGGCAATAAATAGATGTGGATCGTTAACACCTTCAGTTGTCTTGATAGATGTGGAGGGTTAATTCCTTTAGTTGTCTGATAGATGTGGAGGGTTAACTCCTTTAGTTGGCTCTCCCTATTTTGATTTCTAGACAAACAATTTTTTTGTCTGGTCTTCCCTGTTTTCACATTTAGTGGGTGTCATGGTGGGTGTCTTTTAGGGCCCAGTTGTTGTTGCTAGCCAACCAGTGGACCCCCCCATGAGTGTCTTTCAGAACCCCTCCTAAAACCCAACCTGTTTCGTTTTTTGGTTATTGGTCAGTGACTTTGTTAGTTCCCCTTTCTGTTTGAGCGATAACTTTTGGTTTCTTGCTGGGGAACATAACAATACACTGTCGGGCCAACCACAATGAACTCTCTCTAAGGTAGGCACACATACACACAATGCAAAGCAGTGGCGGTCGGTGCTGTTTATGAATAGGGAGGACCATTTTTTTATTTTTTATGAGCATGGCCTTATTTCTATTACAGCATATTGGATGACTGTCATTCATATTCCATTCACCCAGTTCAATGTAACATCCATAGGTTTAGGCTACTATATGATACTCTAATGTTCCCTGTACCCATCATGAGGTTGCTACAACCTAGCCTATGAATAAACGTTTATAAACGTAGGTGCACAGGTCGAGAGAAATTGGAGTAATCAAGGTGACAGACAGTGAAACATTCAATACCACCTTGCACACTCTTTCCTGTATCTAGCTGATCTAGGGTGTAATAATTAGTCCAACAGTTGCAAACGAGAGTTTCTATTGGACAAATTCAAGCATGTTTATCTTTAAGAAACGTTTTTCAACAGAATAGGCGGAATTAATACAACCCTGATCACACGCAACCACAGTTCATTTTCATAGCAGCCTCATAAAAACAGCGTGATCACTTTATCATTGGATAATTCCTTCTCGCATCTACGTGCATCTACGTGCTCTCCTCTCACCTTTTCCCTTCGCTTGTGGACTTCAGTACGCAGCACATACGCAGATTTTTCTACCTTGCCGGTTCAGGGATTCAAACCAGCGACCATTCGATTACTGGCCCAACGCTCTAGGCTACCTGCCTGTCGAGAGAGAGTGAGAGGTTTAAATTATAAAACGGGCAGCAGTGAGAGCCAACCGCTTGTCCGTAGTGAGAAAAGAGATAAACTTAGATTTTTTTGCAAGGACTTATACAGGATACTACCCTTTACATCAAAACCTTCACTCCAAATTAACATTCCAAACCTAAAAACCTTGATTTTGGACAAAATTACCCGGAATGATTCTTACTACCGTAGAATCGTTCTCGGCGCTGCCTGCCTTCTTCCCCCGCGTCCGGACTTAATAATTTCAAATGGCTTTGCGCCCCTGTACCAGCTGTCCTCTGCCGGGGGCTTGGGTGTTCCCTCCATGGCTGTGGATCCCCCTCCAGCTACCTCTCCCTGCGTCACGAACGTTGAGAGACGGGTCAGACCAAGGTGCAGCGTGAAAAGCGTACTTGTTTATTTAACTCAAATAAACATACAAGAAACAACGTAACGTGAAGTCCTCCGGCTAAACACATACCAGCCTAACACGGAACACAAACAAGATCCCACAACCCAGGCAGGCAAACTGGCTGCCTAAGTTTGATCCCCAATCAGAGACAACGAGCGACAGCTGCCTCTGATTGGGAACCACACCCGGCCAAACATAGAACTACAAAACATAGAGTTTCACACCCTGACCAAACTACCTAGAGAATAACAGTCTCTCCAGGTCAGGGCGTGACACCCTGTCCTAGTCAATCAACTGCCTGGGCACAGCCTGGACCACCACGGCCCCCCTCCGCTGGGCCGTGCTCTCTGGATCAGAGCTCTGTCCCTTTGGCTGTTGTGGCCTGCACACAGCCGGCGTCTCAGAAGCCCTCTTCTCAGGGGAGTTCTGTGGCTCTGGCCTCGCAATCTGCTTCGAGACATGGCAGAGGCCGGATCATTCCGGTGATTTTGAGAGGGAGTTCGATGGTGAGGCATATATCTGTACCTGGGGCAAAAGTTCCGGATATCACCAGGTTGCTTCCCAAGGCTGTGAGTCAGTCACTGGGGGCTGATACTGTCATGGTTCATGTGGGGTCAAATTACATTATGAAGGTCAGCTCAGAACAGCTGAAGATGGATTTTAAAGAACTGATTGGGTCTCTACTTGACGCCAACAAACGCCCCATAATATCTGGCCCTCTGCCCTCCCTAAATCGTGGCATTGAACGGTTCAGCAGACTTTTAGCCCTCCATAACTGGCTATGAGACTATTGCAGCTCTGTGGGTGTAACATTTATTGACAATGTTGATACCTTCTGGAAACAAAGCTCGTATTCTAAGGAGGATGGGATCCACCCAAATCATTTGGGTTCCTGGATCCTTTCACAGCATTATAAGGCTGCGTTGAGACAATGATTTACCAATGACCCAAGTGCAGCTCATTTAATCCCTACTATTGTGTCGCTGAGTTGTTATAATGCTTCAGCAAATGTACATTATCCTAGGGGCATTGGAAGACAAAGTAAGTAACCTAATGTATGTCCCTCTTACTGGTCGGCTATTTGAGCCAGTTAAGGGGGCTTTACAATTCTTAGGTAGGGGAATAACTTTTGCTTCCCTCCAGGCCTGAGGGCACACACCTTAAATTGAAGATATGGCAAATAGGAGTGGCAATATCGTCCGCTATTATCCTCAGTCATTTTCCATCCAAGTTGTCAGACCCCGGTGGCTTGTCATTGTTGATAGACAACAATTTTTTCACCTCTTCCACACTTACTTTACAGAATTCAAAATTACAATCATTCTCTTTCATAATTGGGTCAGCTATTCTTGGATGTGTAGTGTCAGTGTTTGTTGCTGACATGTCATGCCTAAGTTTGCTAATCTTGCCAATGAAAAAATCGTTAAAGTAGTTGGCAATATCTGTGGGTTTTGTGATGAATTCAATGAATGATGGAGCAGAGTTTGCCTTTTGCCCAAAATTTAATTTAAGGTGCTCCAAAGCTTTTTACTATCATTCTTTGTCCTTTATCTTTGTTTCATAGTGTAGTTTTTTTGTTGTGGAAAATCACTATACTTTATTAAAAATCAAAGGCCTTACAGAGTTTTTGTTACATCAAGAATGACTTTATTTTTAATTCAACAAAGCCAGGTCAATCTGCAGATTGGAACCCCCTCTTCTTCTCTCCCTCCATCTTATATAGTGCCCTCTTCAGTTTCCCGCTCTTTTATTGCTCCGCCCAATTCCTTTGTCTCTGAGGGCGGCTAAATTCGACTTTCATTAAGTTCAGAGTACTACAATCAATCAATCCTTATCTTGCAAAAACACTCACGTTTAGTTTAAACTCTGTTCAACCCTGGCTCTTTTCACTGTGTTTGAAGATAGAAACAAAAGGCCCAAGCCAGTTTCAGTCTCTGATATGATAAGACAACCATGGATCTAACTAAGAGCAAGCAATTTGATCCTGGGTCAGCTTACCTCTTTTACACACAGTGAAATGACCCAATTCAGTTAGCCACAAAGAATGTTAACTACAATGAGGGAAAAAAGTATTTGATCCCCTGCTGATTTTGTACGTTTGCCCACTGACAAAGACATGATCAGTCTATAATTTTAATGGTAGGTTTATTTGAACAGTGAGAGACAGAATAACAACAACAAAAATCCAGAAAAACGCATATCAAACATTTATAAATTGATTTATATATAGGTTATAGGTTAAGAACTTTTGTGAAAGAGCACAGTTTGAAAGATATTTCATATAGAAGCAAACCGGATGGACATCATGAAAATGATCGGAAAGGTTGAGGGTAGAGGAAGTTCAGGAGTAAAAACAAACAAAATAGAATTGTTGTAAAATTGACTGTGTCCATAAAATGTATATATATTTTTTATTTATTTAACCTTTATTTAACCAGGTAGGCCAGTTGAGAACAAGTTCTCATTTACAACTGCGACCTGGCCAAGATAAAGCAAAGCAGTGCGATAAAAACAACAACAACACAGAGTTACATATGGAATAAACAAAACATACAGTCAATAACACAATAGAAAATCTATATACAGTGTGTGCAAATGTAGCAAGTTATGGAGGTAAGGCAATAAATAGGCCATAGTGCAAAATAATTACAATTTAGTATTAACACTGGAGTGATAGATGTGCAGAAGATGATGTGCAAATAGAGATACTGGGGGTGCAAATGAGCAAAATAAAAAACAATATGGGGATGAGGTAGTTGGGTGGGCTAATTACAGATGGGCTGTGTACAGGTGCAGTGATCGGTAAGCTGCTCTGACAACTGATAATTGAAGTTAGTCAGGGAGATAAGAGTCTCCAGCTTCAGAGATTTTTGCAGTTCATTCCAGTCATTGGCAGCAGGGAACTGGAAGGAATGGCGGCCAAAGGAGGTGTTGGCTTTGGGGATGACCAGTGAGATATACCTGCTGGAGCGCATACTACGGGTGGGTGTTGCTATGGTGACCAATGAGCTAAGATAAGGTGGGGATTTGCCTAGCAGTGATTTATAGATGACCTGGAGCCAGTGGGTTTGGCAACGAATATGTAGTGAGAGCCAGCCAACGAGAGCGTACAGGTCACAATGGTGGGTAGTATATGGGGCTTTGGTGACAAAACGGATGGCACTCTGATAGACTACATCCAATTTGCTGAGTAGAGTGTTGGAGGCTATTTTGTAAATGACATCGCCAAAGTCAAGGATGGGTAGGATATTCAGTTTTACGAGGGCATGTTTGGCAACATGAGTGAAGGAGGCTTTGTTGCGAAATAGTATGTATAAGCTGGAAGTAGAGGCCTAAGCATTGTTGTTCACTAGTTTACTCCAAATAGGGATGGAAAGTAATAAAGTATGTATGTGTATATATCAAGAAAAAGCCTTGAATGAGTAGGTGTGTCCAAACTTTTGACTGGTACCGTATATACAGTGGGGAGAATAAGTATTTGATACACTGCCGATTTTGCAGGTTTTCTTACTTACAAAGCATGTAGAGGTCTGTAATTTTTATCATAGGTACACTTCAACTGTGAGAGACGGAATCTAAAACAAAAATCCAGAAAATCACATTGTATGATATTTAAGTAATTAATTTGCATTTTATTGCATGACATAAGTATTTGATACATCAGAAAAGCAGAACTTTATATTTGGTACAGAAACCTTTGTTTGCAATTATAGAGATCATACGTTTCCTGTAGGTCTTGACCAGGTTTGCACACACTGCAGCAGGGATTTTGGCTCACTCCTCCATACAGACCTTCTCCAGATCCTTCAGGTTTATGGGCTGTCGCTGGGCAATACAGACTTTCAGCTCCCTCCAAAGATTTTCTATTGGGTTCAGGTCTGGAGACTGGCTAGGCCACTCCAGGACGTTGAGATGCTTATTACGGAGCCACTCCTTAGTTGCCCTGGCTGTGTGTTTCGGGTCGTTGTCATGCTGGAAGACCCAGCCACGACCCATCTTCAATGCTCTTACTGAGGGAAGGAGGTTGTTGGCCAAGATCTCGCGATACATGGCCCCATCCATCCTCCCCTCAATACGGTGCAGTCGTCCCTGTCCCCTTTGCAGAAAAGCATCCCCAAAGAATAATGTTTCCACCTCCATGCTTCATGGTTGGGATGGTGTTCTTGGGGTTGTACTCATCCTTCTTCTTCCTCCAAACACGGCGAGTGGAGTTTAGACCAAAAAGCTCTATTTTTGTCTCATCAGACCACATGACCTTCTCCCATTCCTCCTCTGGATCATCCAGATGGTCATTGGCAAACTTCAGACGGGCCTGGACATGCGCTGGCTTGAGCAAGGGGACCTTGCGTGCGCTGCAGGATTTTAATCCATGACGGCGTAGTGTGTTACTAATGGTTTTCTTTGAGACTGTGGTCCCAGCTCTCTTCAGGTCATTGACCAGGTCCTGCCGTAGTTCTGGGCTGATCCCTCACCTTCCTCATGATCATTGATGCCCCACGAGGTGAGATCTTGCATGGAGCCCCAGACCAAGGGTGATTGACCGTCATCTTGAACTTCTTCCATTTTCTAATAATTGCGCCAACAGTTGTTGCCTTCTCACCAAGCTGCTTGCCTATTGTCCTGTAGCCCATCCCAGCCTTGTGCAGGTCTACAATTTTATCCCTGATGTCCTTACACAGCTCTCTGGTCTTGGCCATTGTGGAGAGGTTGGAGTCTGTTTGATTGAGTGTGTGGACAGGTGTCTTTTTATATAGGTAATGAGTTCAAACAGGTGCAGTTAATACAGGTAATGAGTGGAGAACAGGAGGGCTTCTAAAGAAAAACTAACAGGTCTGTGAGAGCCGGAATTCTTACTGGTTGGTAGGTGATGAAATACTTATGTCATGCAATAAAATGCAGATTAATTACTTTAAAATCATACAATGTGATTTTCTGGATTTTTGTTTTAGATTCAGTCTCTCACAGTTGAAGTGTACCTATGATAAAAATTACAGACCTCTACATGCTTTGTAAATAGGAAAACCTGCAAAATCGGCAGTGTATCAAATACTTGTTCTCCCCACTGTATATGTACTGTATATGCAAAAACAATATATGGGGGATTGGAAGTGATGCAGACAATTACATTGATGGAAGTTACAATCTATCTGCTATATTAAAGCTGATCTTAAAAATATAAAATAATAATAATAATAACTTCACTCAGGTTCAAAATTCAGTTTTTTTTTTTTTATTCAGTTTTTTTTTGGGGGGTAGTATTGTGGCGTAACTACAATGTTGTTGATCGATCCATCATCAGTTTTCTCCTATCACAGCCATTACACTGTTTTAAAGTCACCATTGGCCTCATGGTGAAATCCATGAGCCGTTTCCTTCCCTCTCCAGCAACTGAGTTAAGAAGGACGCCTGTATCTTTGTAGTGACTGGGTGTATTGATACACCATCCAAAGTGTAATTACTAACTTCACCATGCTAAAAGGGATATTCAATTTCTTCTTTTTATTTGACCAATCTACCAATATGTGCCCTTCTTTGTGAGGCATTGGAAAACCTCCCTGGTCTTTGTGGTTGAATCTGTGTTTGAAATTCACTGCTCGAATGAGAGACCATACAGATAATTGTATGTGTGTCGTACAGAGACAAGTTAGTTATTCAAAAATCATGTTAAACATTATTGAACACAAAGTGATTCTTCTTCTTCTTATTATTATTATGTGATTTGTTAATTTTTACTGCTGAACTTATTTAGGCTTACCATAACAATGTGTTGAATACTTATTGACTCAAGACATTTCAGCTTTTCATTTTCTATTAATTTGTAAAAATGTCGAAAAACATAATTCAACTTTCACGTTATGGAGTATTGTGTGTAGGCCAGTAACAAACAATCTACATTTCATCAATTTTAAATTCAGCCTGTGTCACGAACATTGAGAGACGGGTCGGACCAAGGTGCAGCGTGAAAAGCGTTACATGTTTATTATCTAAATAAACATTCAACAAAACAAGAAACAATGTAACGTGAAGTCCAAAAGGCCTATACACACACCAGACTAACAGGAACAAGATCCCACAATACACAGCAGACAATGGGCTGCCTAAGGATGATCCCCAATCAGAGACAATGGGCTACCTAAGGATGATCCCCAATCAGAGACAATGAGCGACAGCTGCCTCTGATTGGGAATCATACCCGGCCAGACATAGAAATAGAGTAACTAGAACCTAAACATAGAATATACAACATAGATTTCCACACCCAAGAGTTCTATAGAGTTTTACAGCTGTAACACAACAACATGTGGAAAAAGGGGTGTGGACTTTCTGAAGGCACAGTATCCCCCAGTTTGGGTTGTCAAAATCCTTTAAATTATCACTTTGTTTTTTTTGTGATTTTCTAAATGTTCTAGATGTTCTTTTACATTTATATAATAATAATAATTTATGTTTTTAACGGCTAAATGTACTACTTCAATATTGTGAAGGGTAGAGTTTTTCCAGATTTTTCCAGAAAGCTATCCAATAGTGTTTGACTTTTTGTAATTCATCTGTGCGTCATCTGTATGATTTAGGGATGTTATACAGCTTACTGGGTTTTGTATATTTTTCAATGGAATTCTCTGTCTTTTTGAGGAACACAGTGATTTAGCTGTGGTCAGACAAAGGGGTCAGGGGTTTGACTGTGAATGAGTGAACATGAGTCGTGATGAGGTAGACCCGCCTGCAAACTTCAAAGGGCATTTCCTCTTGGTCTAATGGTCTCAGACGTTGGTTGCTGCTGTGCTGCCGGGTTCATATATCCTATGTTGTAAATGCACTGGTCCATATCTGTGATCTGTGAGCTGGAAACGGCTGATTTTTAATGAAATATCTACATAGGCGTACAGAGGCCCATTATCAGCAACCATCAGTCCTGTGTTCCCATGGCACGTTGTGTTTGCTAATCCAAGTTTATCATTTTAAAAGGCTAGTTGATCATTAGAAAACCCTTTTGCAATTATGTTAGCACATCTGAAAACTGTTGTGCTGATTAAAGAAGCAATAAAACTGGCCTTCTTGAGACTAGTTGAGTATCTGGAGCATCAGCAATTGTGGGTTCGATTACAGGCTCTAAATGGCCAGAAACAAATAACTTTCTTCTGAAACTTGTCTGTCTATTCTTGTTCTGAGAAATGAAGGCTATTCCATGCGAGAAATTGCCAAGAAACTGAAGATCTCGTACAACGCTGTGTACCACTCCCTTCACAGAACAGCGCAAACTGGCTCTAACCAGAATAGAAAGAGGATGGGAGGCCCCCGGTGCACAACTGAGCAAGAGGACAAATACATTAAAGTGTCTAGTTTGAGAAACAGACGCTCACAGGTCCTCAACTGGCAGCTTCATTAAATAGTACCCGCAAACACCAGTCTCAACGTCAACAGTGAAGAGGCGCCTCCGGATGCTGACCTTCTAGGCAGAGTTGCAAAAAAAAAAGCCATATCTCAAACTGGCCAATAAAAAGAAAAGATTAAGATGGGCAAAAGAACACAGACACTGGACAGAGGAAGATTGGAAAAAAGTGTTATGGACAGACGAATTGAAGTTTGAGGTGTTCGGATCACAATTTGAGATATGGCTTTTTCTTTGCAACTCTGCGTAGAAGGTCAGCATCCCGGACATGATTATTCTTTAGGTCCCCACTAACCATTCTTAACATTCAGACGTAAATAATGTTCCAATGTTCACTTTTTGGACAGAAAGGTTTTTTGGTTACTACATGATTCCATATTTCTTATTTCATAGTTTTGATGTCTTCACTATTATTCTACAATGTAGAAAATAGTAAAAATAAGAAAAACCCTTGAATGAGTAGGTGTTCTAAAACTTTTGACCGATAGTGTATATATACATATATATATTTATACTCCGGACTCTGACATTGCTCGTCCTAATATTTCTATATTTATTTTACTTTTTATATTAGATTTGTGTTTTGTTGTGAATTGTTAGATATTACTGCACTGTTGGAGCTAGGAACACAAGCATTTTCACTACACCCGCAATAACATCTGCTGAATATGTGTATGCGACCAATAACATTTGATTTGATTTTGATTTTGTTAGAGAAGCTTCCATTGAACACTCTCTGGGTTCTATTGGATAAATAACTCTCCTAACGTGATGGCAAGTGATGTAAAGCCATAGCAAGTGTGTGTCTTCAATAACAATGTATGATCAATAACATCAAAGGCTGCACTGAAATCTAACAATACAGCTCCAACTATCATCTTATTATCCATTTCTTTAAAACCAAATCATCTGTCATCTGAGGCAGTACAAGTTGCCCTTCTCTCTCTGAGGTATGTCTTCCTGTCCTTGTACCCTACCATTGACAAGGCTTGTACCCTACCATTGACAAGGCTTCGGCAGAGCTGCAGCAGATCCTTCCCACTTTGTTGATGGTGGTGTCAATTATTTCTGGGGGGCATATTCAAATGAATAAAGAAATGGTGGTCAATTATAAAGTTGTCTCCCTGTGTGCTGGTTATATCAGGAAGAGTTCCTGTTCTGGCATTAAGGTCACCACATACCTTGGGCTTGAAAATGTAACTCAAGGTTAGAGAATGTGTAATCTGAATAGTAAGGAGACTGATGACATAATTGCACAGATAAATACATCTCTAACAGCCTCATTCTAAAATTGATTAAATATAAAAAAAATCCTCATCAATCTACTTCTATCGAAGAGGCACAGATCTGGGGAAGGGTACCAACAAATGTCTGCAGCATTGAAGGTCCCCAAGAACACAGTGGCCTCCATCATTATTAAATGGAAGAAGTTTGGAACAACCAAGACTCTTCCTAGAGCTGGCTGCCCGGCCAAACTGAGCAATCAGGGAGAAGGGCCTTGGTCAGGGAGGTGACCAAGAACCCCATGGTCACTCCGACAGAGCTCCAGAGTTCCTCTGTGGAGATGGGAGAAACTTCCAGAAGGACAATCATCTCTGCAGCACTCCACCAATCAGGCTTTCATGAGAGTGGCCAGACGGAAGCCACTCCTCAGTAAAAGCACATGACAGCCCGCTTGGAGTTTGCCAAAAGGCACCTAAAGGACTCTCAGACCATGAGAAACAAGATTCTCTGGTCTGATGAAATCAAGATTGAACTCTTTGGCCTGAATGCCAAGCGTCACGTCTGGAGGAAACCTGGCACCATCCCTACGGTGAAGCATGGTGGTGGCAGCATCATGCTGTGGGGATGTTTTTCAGCAGCAGGGACTGGGAGACTAGTCAGGATTGAGGGAAAGATGAACGGAGCAAAGTACATAGAGATCCTTGATGAAAACCTGCTCCAGAGCGCTCAGGACCTCAGACTGGGGCGAAGGTTCACCTTCCAACAGGACAACGACTCTAAGCACACAGCCAAGCCAACTTAGGAGGGGCTTCGGGACAAGTCTCTGAATGTCCTTGAGTGGCCCAGCCAGAGCCTGGACTTGAACCCGATGGAACATCTCTGGAGAGACCTGAAAATAGCTGTGCAGCAACGCTCCCCATCCAACCTGACAGAGCTTGAGAGGATCTGCAGAGAAGAATGGGAGAAACTCCCCGAATACAGGTGTACCAAGCTTGTAGCGTCATACCCAAGAAGACTAGAGGCTGTAATCGCTGCCAAAGGTGCTTCAACAAAATACATTTTACATTTTTTAAAACATTTTTAGTCATTTAGCAGACGCTCTTATCCAGAGCGACTTACAGGAGCAATTAGGGTTAAGTGCCTTGCTCAAGGGCACATCGACAGATTTTTCACCTAGTCGGCTTGGGGATTAGAACCAGCGACCTTTCGATTACTGGCACAACGCTCTTAACCACTAAGCTACCTGAGTAAAGGGTCTGAATACTTATGTAAATGTGATATTTCATTTATTATTATTTTTATAAATTTGCAAAAATTTATAAAAACCAGTTTTTTCTTTGTCATTATGGGGTATTGTGTGTACATTGATGAGGGGGGGAAATAACTATTTAATCAATTTTAGAATAAGGCTGTAACTTAGCAAAATGTGGAGAAAGTCAAGGGGTCTGAATACTTTCCGAATGCACTGTACATCGGCTCTACACCATGTTTTCCTTCAATATTATAATGTCTGTCTTATCAATGATGAAATCAGGGTCTCTACTCTTCAGGCCAAATTCCAGAAACTGATATTGAACATTCCAAACAAAAACTTTTTTTCAGTAAAAAAAAATTTTACAAAACAAAACAGATAAAAGAACAACTATGAGGTTTCAATTATAAAGTTACCAATAAAGTAATCAACAACAATATGTTTTCTTCCTTAACTAGCTTACTGGTGAAGTAGGAGTCTGTTGAAGATGCTGTGGAGTATCTGTTTAGCCCATAGGAGTCTACTGGTGAAGTAGGAGTCTGTTGAAGATGCTGTGGAGTATCTGTTTAGCCCATAGGAGTCTACTGGTGAAGTAGGAGTCTGTTGAAGATGCTGTGGAGTATCTGTTTAGCCCATAGGAGTCTACTGGTGAAGTAGGAGTCTGGTGAAGATGCTGTGGAGTATCTGTTTAGCCCATAAGAGCCTAACGCTTTGAACACACCGACTGCGTCATTACGCTAAATAGTATGCAGCATCATCTAGATATGTTCACCTTCTGCTACCAACCCGTTTATGCATACAGTTTGATGCATATATTCGATAAATCAGAACGCACTGCAACTGCCTCTGCAACGCAATGCTGCAAGGGAAACGCAGCGTTCCATTGGAAATTAATGTACTTCTGGTGTACCAAAACTGAGGGGCAAGGAGCAGAGAGAGAGAGACGGGAGGTAGGGAGAGAGAGAGAGAAAGAGGAGAGAGAGGAGAGAGAGCGAGATAGAGAGAGAGAGGGGGGAGAGAGAGAAGGAAGGAGAGAGAGGGGGAGGGAGGGAAAGCGAGAGAGATGGGAGGGAGGGAGAGGACAGAGAGAGAGGATAGAGAGGGAGAGAAAGGAGAAGAGAGAGAGATGGGGGAGAGAGAGAGGAGAGAGAGATGGGAGAAGGAAAGAGAGATGGGAGAGCGAGAGATGGTAGAGGAGAGAGAGATGGGACAGCGAGAGAGAGGAGAGGAGAGAGAGAGAGGGAGAGGGAGAGGGGAGAGAGAGAGGGGGAGAGAGGGGAGAGAGAGGAAAGTGGAAAGAGAGGGGGAGAGAGAGGAAAGAGGAAAGAGAGGGGGAGAGAGGAAAGTGGAAAGAGAGGGGGGAGAGAGAGGAGAGGCGAGAGAAAGAGGAAAGTGAGAGAGAGGTGAGAGAGAGAGAGAGAGAGGAGAGAGATAAGACAGGGAGGGAGGGAGGGAGGGAGGGAGAGAGAGAGAGAGGAGAGGCAAGAGAGAGAAAAGTGAGAGAGAGGAGGAGAGAGAGAGGAGAGAGAGAGAGAGAGAGAGAGAGAGAGAGAGAGAGAGAGAGAGAGAGAGAGAGAGAGAGAGAGAGAGAGAGATGGGGAGAGAGATGGGAGAGGAGAGAGAGAGAGAGAGAGGGGGAAGAGAGAGGAAAGAGAGGGGGGAGAGAGATGGGAGAGCGAGAGAGCGAGAGAGAGGAGAGAGAGAGGAAAGTGAGAGAGAGTGGAGAGGAGAGAGAGAGGAGAGAGAGAGATGGGAGAGGAGAGAGAGAGATGGGAGAATGAGAGATGAGAGAGAGAGAGAGGAAAGAGGAAAGAGAGGGGGGAGAGAGATGAGAGAGCGAGAGAGAGGAGAGAGAGAGGAGAGAGAGAGGAAAGTGAGAGAGAGTGGAGAGGAGAGAGAGAGAGGAGAGAGAGAGAGGAGAGAGAGAGATGAGAGAGAGAGAGAGAGAGAGAGAGATAGAGAGAGAGAGAGAGAGAGAGAGAGAGAGAGAGAGAGAGAGAGAGAGAGAGAGATAGAGAGGAGAGAGGGGCGTCATACTGAGACCAAGGTCTCTTTTACAGATGAGCCCTGAATTACATAAATGACAGAATACACAATGCAAGCAGAAAGAAAACACAGTGATAAAAAACAAACACATTCATCAGTAATAAGGTCCTCAATCAGCTTAGAGGCACCACAACATCACATTTCAGAACATTTTGAATATTGTTCCACAAATAAGGTGCACAAAAAACTCAAAGCTGATTTAAGGAATTTCCAGAGTCTCTGAACCCGGGTGTGGTAACTCGTATGTCTAAAGTTTAGTAATGATAGGTACAGTGGGACTTTTTGTAAAAGGGCTTTATAAATGAAAACATAGCAATCAATCAATTTTCAATCAATTTTATTTTATATAGCCCTTCTTACATCAGCTAATATCTCGAAGTGCTTTACAGAAACCCAGCCTAAAACCCCAAACAGCTAGTAATGCAGGTGTAGAAGCACCTGGATCAACCTACGTGACCTCAGAGGGCCAACCAACTTCCTGGTAGAGAATGCAGTGATGAGTACTAAAACTGGTCGCCCGTAATAAAGCACATATGCTATGATAAACTGCATCTAACGGCTTAAATGAAGTGGCAGCTGCGTTCATATAGATGATGTCACCATAGTCTAGGACCGATAGGAGCGTCGACTGAATAATGCTTTCTACTATTTAGCGAGAGGCAGGACCTGTTTCTACAGAAGATGCCCATTTTTATTCTCAGCTTCTTAACTAACTCATCAATATGCTTTTTAAAAGACAGCTTTTCTTCTGTCCAGATGCCCAGATATTTGTAAGCAGGGACACGATCAATATGTGCATATGCTTAAATCATCAGACTTATTTTTATGCAGCTCTAGAGAACAACATATACTTAGTTTAACCTGCATTCAATACTAATTTCTGTCACGACTTCCTCCGAAGCTGCCTCCTCTCCTTGTTCAGGCTTCGGCGTTCGTCGTCACCGGCCTTCTAGCCACTGCCGCTCCTCATCTCATCATTCCATTTGTTTTGTTTTGTCTTGTCCATTACACACACCTGGTTCATATCCCCTCATTAGTATGTGTATAAGTGTTCCCTCTGCCCCCCTTGTCCTTGTGGGTGATTGTTTATTGTGAGGAGAGAGTAGCTCGGTTGAGCTCCGTTTATTTTGTATTGCCGGGGTATATTTTCCCTGTGTGTCTGTTTTGTTCCAGTGCGCCTGTTATGCCAAGAAAGCAGAGCAGCCTTTATCACGGACAGACCTCTCCCCATTTTAGCAACCGTTGAATCAATATGTTTGACCATGTCAGCTTACGGTATAGGGTTACACCAAGCAGTTTAGTCTCCTCAACTTGCTCAATCGCCAAATTATTAATTACTAGATTTAGATGAGGTTTAGGGTTTGGTGATTGATTTGTCTCAAATACAATGATTTTATTTTTAAAATATATTTAGGATGAACTTATTACTTGCCACCCATTCTTTGTTAAGTGTTGCAGTGATTTCACTTGCTGTGGTAGCTGACGTGTATAAAGTTGAATCATCAGCGTACAGACACACAGGCTTTATTCAATGCGAGTGATAGGTCATTACTAAATATAGAGAACAGTAATAATAATAATAATAATTTGGGAGGTGCTTATATTTGTCCTGTTACACACAAGTGTGTAATGGAAATGTGTATTATTGCACATCCCAACTCCCCCTGAGACACCCGCAGGGAGTGGGGTGATGGCCAGGGACGCCATTGTACAGCTATTGTACAGCGCCCCTGGAGCAATTAGGGTTAAGTGCCTTGCTCAAGGGCACAGCTACAGATTATATATTGTTTTACCTTGTCAGCTCCGGTATTCGAACCAGCAGAGGGCTAAGACAGCTGCCTTAAGGAACACCATCTAGTTTACGTTGGAGAGGATTCCATTAAAGAAAAACCTCTGTGTTCTATTAGATAGCTAACTCTCAATCCACGATATGGTAGAGGTTGAAAAGCCAGAACACAAAAAAGAAAATCAGAAATAAATTATTATCGATATCAAAAGCTGCACTGAAGTCTAACAATACAGCTCCCACAATCTTCTTATCAATTTATTTCAACCAATTCAACCAAGCCGAGAGTAGCTGACCCTAAGGTAAAAAGATTGCAGTCAGTTATACTACAGTTAGAGCGCAGTAAACAGTATAACTAAACTGAGCTCAGTATGTTGCAAATACTGCATCCAAAATAACACAGTCAACTGCAGTTACTGTAGTTTTACTGTAGTTTTACTGTAGTTTTACTGCAGTTTTAAAACTGCTATCTATTCAGCAGCACTCTTGGATGACGTCAGTTTGAGATCCACAAACACCTTGTGGATAATACAAGAATACCAGTTTGCTGGAGTTTCTTCCTTTACACAGATTTTTCCTCTATGCACCTTGAACTATGAATGGTGTGTTTTCAGATGAATGGTGTGTTTTCAGATGAATGGTGTGTTGTCAGATGAATGGTGTGTTTTCAGATGAATGGTGTGTTGTCAGATGAATGGTGTGTTTTCAGATGAATGGTGTGTTGTCAGATGAATGGTGTGTTGTCAGATGAATGGTGTGTTGTCAGATGAATGGTGTGTTTTCAGATGAATGGTGTGTTTTCAGATGAATGGTGTGTTTTCAGATGAATGGTGTGTTGTCAGATGAATGGTGTGTTTTCAGATGAATGGTGTGTTGTCAGATGAATGGTGTGTTTTCAGATGAATGGTGTGTTGTCAGATGAATGGTGTGTTTTCAGATGAATGGTGTGTTGTCAGATGAATGGTGTGTTTTCAGATGAATGGTGTTTTGTCAGATGAATGGTGTGTTTTCAGATGAATGGTGTGTTGTCAGATGAATGGTGTGTTTTCAGATGAATGGTGTGTTGTCAGATGAATGGTGTGTTTTCAGATGAATGGTGTGTTTTCAGATGAATGGTGTGTTTTCAGATGAATGGTGTGTTGTCAGATGAATGGTGTGTTGTCAGATGAATGGTGTGTTGTCAGATGAATGGTGTGTTTTCAGATGAATGGTGTGTTTTCAGATGAATGGTGTGTTGTCAGATGAATGGTGTGTTTTCAGATGAATGGTGTGTTTTCAGATGAATGGTGTGTTGTCAGATGAATGGTGTGTTTTCAGATGAATGGTGTGTTTTCAGATGAATGGTGTGTTTTCAGATGAATGGTGTGTTGTCAGATGAATGGTGTGTTTTCAGATGAATGGTGTGTTGTCAGATGAATGGTGTGTTTTCAGATGAATGGTGTGTTTTCAGATGAATGGTGTGTTGTCAGATGAATGGTGTGTTTTCAGATGAATGGTGTGTTTTTCAGATGAATGGTGTGTTTTCAGATGAATGGTGTGTTGTCAGATGAATGGTGTGTTTTCAGATGAATGGTGTGTTGTCAGATGAATGGTGTGTTGTCAGATGAATGGTGTGTTTTCAGATGAATGGTGTGTTGTCAGATGAATGGTGTGTTGTCAGATGAATGGTGTGTTGTCAGATGAATGGTGTGTTGTCAGATGAATGGTGTGTTGTCAGATGAATGGTGTGTTTGTCAGATGAATGGTGTGTTGTCAGATGAATGGTGTGTTGTCAGATGAATGGTGTGTTGTCAGATGAATGGTGTGTTGTCAGATGAATGGTGTGTTTTCAGATGTATGGTGTGTTTTCAGATGTATGGTGTGTTGTCAGATGAATGGTGTGTTGTCAGATGAATGGTGTGTTTGTCAGATGAATGGTGTGTTTTTCAGATGAATGGTGTGTTGTCAGATGAATGGTGTGTTTTCAGATGAATGGTGTGTTTTCAGATGAATGGTGTGTTTTCAGATGAATGGTGTGTTTTTCAGATGAATGGTGTGTTGTCAGATGAATGGTGTGTTTTCAGATGAATGGTGTGTTGTCAGATGAATGGTGTGTTTTCAGATGAATGGTGTGTTTTCAGATGAATGGTGTGTTGTCAGATGAATGGTGTGTTTTCAGATGAATGGTGTGTTGTCAGATGAATGGTGTGTTGTCAGATGAATGGTGTGTTTTCAGATGAATGGTGTGTTGTCAGATGAATGGTGTGTTGTCAGATGAATGGTGTGTTTTCAGATGTATGGTGTGTTTTCAGATGTATGGTGTGTTGTCAGATGAATGGTGTGTTGTCAGATGAATGGTGTGTTGTCAGATGAATGGTGTGTTTTCAGATGAATGGTGTGTTGTCAGATGAATGGTGTGTTTTCAGATGAATGGTGTGTTTTCAGATGAATGGTGTGTTTTCAGATGAATGGTGTGTTTTCAGATGAATGGTGTGTTGTCAGATGAATGGTGTGTTTTCAGATGAATGGTGTGTTTTCAGATGAATGGTGTGTTGTCAGATGAATGGTGTGTTTTCAGATGAATGGTGTGTTGTCAGATGAATGGTGTGTTGTCAGATGAATGGTGTGTTGTCAGATGAATGGTGTGTTGTCAGATGAATGGTGTGTTGTCAGATGAATGGTGTGTTGTCAGATGAATGGTGTGTTGTCAGATGAATGGTGTGTTGTCAGATGAATGGTGTGTTGTCAGATGAATGGTGTGTTGTCAGATGAATGGTGTGTTGTCAGATGAATGGTGTGTTTTCAGATGAATGGTGTGTTTTCAGATGAATGGTGTGTTTTCAGATGAATGGTGTGTTGTCAGATGAATGGTGTGTTTTCAGATGAATGGTGTGTTTTCAGATGAATGGTGTGTTTTCAGATGAATGGTGTGCTTTCAGATGAATGGTGTGTTTTCAGATGAATGGTGTGTTTTCAGATGAATGGTGTGTTTTCAGATGAATGGTGTGTTTTCGGTCCTCAGTCTATTGTCCTCAGGCATTCTTTTCTCTTTCTGTTTCTGTTTCAGTCATTCCAAGGCAGCCAGGGCAGAGCCTACCTCTTTAACTCTGTGTAAGTAAGCTTTAATAACTCATTAGGGAGAGCCTACCTCTTTAACTCTGTGTAAGTAAGCTTTAATAACTCATTAGGGAGAGCCTACCTCTTTAACTCTGTGTAAGTAAGCTTTAATAACTCATTAGGGAGAGACTAGCTCTTTAACTCTGTGTAAGTAAGCTTTAATAACTCATTAGGGAGAGCCTACCTCTTTAACTCTGTGTAAGTAAGCTTTAATAACTCATTAGGGAGAGACTAGCTCTTTAACTCTGTGTAAGTAAGCTTTAATAACTCATTGGCTCAGCTGAAAAGTTGCAAAGCCAGAAGTACAAAAGGTCTGATTTTACAACTAACTCTAACCTTCTCCCTCAGTGTGAATGTGGGCTGTGGACCGGCCGAGGAGCGGGTTCTCCTGACAGGTTTACATGCTGTCGCTGACATCTACTGTGAAAACTGTAAAACCACTCTGGGCTGGAAATACGTAAGCCAACTACTGTACCTACCGCTCAAACCATACCCAACATACAGCACTGTCACAGAGTCACTGTTTAAATCAACCCATTTCATCCTGAGTTTAAATTATTATTCAGACATTTTCAAGCATAGAAGCTACAGTCACCTGTAGCTCAGTTGGTAGAGCATGGCGCTTGCAACGCCAGGGTTGTGGGTTCGTTTCCCACGGGGGGCCAGTATGAAAAATGTATGCACTCACTAACTGTAAGTCGCTCTGGATAAGAGCGTCTGCTAAATGACAAAAAAATAATAATAATAAAAAATGAACAACTATCCCACATCACTAGTGGTTGTGTCTCTGCGTTGTGTTGTCTCCGCGTTGTGTTGTGTTGTCTCTGCGTTGTGTTGTGTTGTCTCTGCGTTGTGTTGTGTTGTCTCTGCGTTGTGTTGTCTCCGCGTTGTGTTGTCTCTGCGTTGTGTTGTCTCCGCGTTGTGTTGTGTTGTCTCTGTGTTGTGTTGTCTCTGCGTTGTGTTGTCTCTGTGTTGTGTTGTCTCCGCGTTGTGTTGTCTCCGCGTTGTGTTGTGTTGTCTCTGTGTTGTGTTGTCTCTGTGTTGTGTTGTCTCTGCGTTGTGTTGTCTCCATGTTGTGTTGTGTTGTCTCTGCGTTGTGTTGTGTTGTCTCTGTGTTGTGTTGTCTCTGCGTTGTGTTGTGTTGTCTCTGTGTTGTGTTGTCTCTGCGTTGTGTTGTGTTGTCTCTGCGTTGTGTTGTCTCTGCGTTGTGTTGTCTCTGCGTTGTGTTGTCTCTGCGTTGTGTTGTCTCTGCGTTGTGTTGTCTCCGCGTTGTGTTGTCTCCGTGTTGTGTTGTCTCTGTGTTGTGTTGTTGTCTCTGTGTTGTGTTGTTGTCTCTGTGTTGTGTTGTCTCTGTGTTGTGTTGTCTCTGTGTTGTGTTGTCTCTGTGTTGTGTTGTCTCTGCCTTGTGTTGTCTCTGCGTTGTGTTGTCTCTGCCTTGTGTTGTCTCTGCGTTGTGTTGTGTTGTCTCTGCCTTGTGTTGTCTCTGCGTTATATTGTGTTGTCTCTGCGTTGTGTTGTCTCTGCGTTGTGTTGTCTCTGCCTTGTGTTGTCTCTGCGTTGTGTTGTCTCTGCCTTGTGTTGTCTCTGCATTGTGTTGTCTCTGTGTTGTGTTGTCTCTGTGTTGTGTTGTCTCTGCGTTGTGTTGTCTCCGCGTTGTGTTGTGTTGTCTCTGCGTTGTGTTGTCTCCGCGTTGTGTTGTGTTGTCTCTGCGTTGTGTTGTGTTGTCTCTGCATTGTGTTGTCTCCGCGTTGTGTTGTGTTGTCTCTGTGTTGTGTTGTCTCTGCGTTGTGTTGTCTTTGTGTTGTCTCTGTGTTGTCTCCGCGTTGTGTTGTCTCCGCGTTGTGTTGTGTTGTCTCTGTGTTGTGTTGTCTCTGCATTGTGTTGTCTCCATGTTGTGTTGTGTTGTCTCTGCGTTGTGTTGTCTCTGCGTTGTGTTGTCTCTGTGTTGTGTTGTCTCTGCGTTGTGTTGTGTTGTCTCTGCGTTGTGTTGTCTCTGCGTTGTGTTGTCTCTGCGTTGTGTTGTCTCTGCGTTGTGTTGTCTCTGTGTTGTGTTGTCTCCGCGTTGTGTTGTCTCTGTGTTGTGTTGTCTCTGTGTTGTGTTGTCTCTGCGTTGTGTTGTCTCTGCCTTGTGTTGTCTCTGCGTTGTGTTGTGTTGTCTCTGCGTTGTGTTGTGTTGTCTCTGCCTTGTGTTGTCTCTGCGTTGTGTTGTGTTGTCTCTGCGTTGTGTTGTCTCTGCCTTGTGTTGTCTCTGCGTTATGTTGTCTCTGCCTTGTGTTGTCTCTGCGTTGTGTTGTCTCTGCGTTGTGTTGTCTCTGCGTTGTGTCGTCTCTGCGTTCTGTCGTCTCTGTGTCGTCTCTGCGTTGTGTCGTCTCTGCGTTGTGTCGGCTCTGCGTTGTGTCGGCTCTGCGTTGTGTCGTCTCTGCGTTGTGTCGTCTCTGCGTTGTGTCGTCTCTGCGTTGTGTCGGCTCTGCGTTGTGTCGTCTCTGCGTTGTGTCGTCTCTGCGTTGTGTCGTCTCTGCGTTGTGTCGTCTCTGCGTTGTGTCGTCTCTGCGTTGTGTTGTCTCTACGTTGTGTCGTCTATGCGTTGTGTTGTTTCTGTGTTGTGTTGTGTCTGCCTTGTGTTGTCTCTGCCTTGTGTTGTCTCTGCGTTGTGTTGTCTCTGCCTTGTGTTGTCTCTGCCTTGTGTTGTCTCTACATTGTGTTGTCTCTGCGTTGTGTTGTCTCTGCCTTGTGTTGTCTCTGTGTTGTGTTGTCTCTGCCATGTGTTGTCTCTGCTTTGTGTTGTCTCTGCGTTGTGTTGTCTCTGCCTTGTGTTGTCTCTGCCTTGTGTTGTCTCTACGTTGTGTTGTCTCTGCGTTGTGTTGTCTCTGCCTTGTGTTGTCTCTGCGTTGTGTTGTCTCTGCGTTGTGTCGTCTCTGTGTTGTGTTGTCTCTGCATTGTGTTGTCTCTGTGTTGTGTTGTCTCTGCGTTGTGTTGTCTCTGCGTTGTGTCGTCTCTGTGTTGTGTTGTCTCTGTGTTGTGTTGTCTCTGTGTTGTGTTGTCTCCGCGTTGTGTCGTCTCTGTGTTGTGTCGTGTTGTCTCTGTGTTGTGTTGTTGTCTCTGTGCTGTGTCGTCTCTGTGTTGTGTTGTGTTGTCTCTGTGTTGTGTTGTGTTGTCTCTGTGTTGTGTTGTGTTGTCTCTGTGTTGTGTTGTTGTCCCTGTGTTGTGTTGTCTCCGTGTTGTGTTGTGTTGTCTCTGTGTTGTGTTGTTGTCTCTGTGTTGTGTTGTTGTCTCTGTGTTGTGTTGTCTCTGTGTTGTGTTGTCTCTGTGTTGTGTTGTTGTCTCTGTGTTGTGTTGTTGTCCCTTTGTTGTGTTGTCTCCGTGTTGTGTTGTGTTGTCTCTGTGTTGTGTTGTTGTCTCTGTGTTGTGTTGTTGTCTCTGTGTTGTGTTGTCTCTGTGTTGTGTTGTCTCTGTGTTGTGTTGTTGTCTCTGTGTTGTGTTGTCTCTGTGTTGTGTTGTCTCTGTGTTGTGTTGTCTCCGCGTTGTGTCGTCTCTGTGTTGTCTCTGTGTTGTGTCGTCTCTGTGTTGTGTTGTCTCTGCGTTGTGTTGTCTCTGCGTTGTGTTGTCTCTGCGTTGTGTTGTCTCTGTGTTGTGTTGTGTTGTCTCTGCGTTGTGTTGTCTCTGTGTTGTGTCGTCTCTGTGTTGTGTTGTCTCTGCGTTGTGTTGTCTCTGCGTTGTGTTGTCTCTGCGTTGTGTTGTCTGCGTTGTGTTGCACAACATTCTCAAGGCAGACTCTGCGTTGTGTCGTCTCTGCGTTGTGTCGTCTCTGCGTTGTGTTGTCTCTACGTTGTGTCGTCTATGCGTTGTGTTGTTTCTGTGTTGTGTTGTGTCTGCCTTGTGTTGTCTCTGCCTTGTGTTGTCTCTGCGTTGTGTTGTCTCTGCCTTGTGTTGTCTCTGCCTTGTGTTGTCTCTACATTGTGTTGTCTCTGCGTTGTGTTGTCTCTGCCTTGTGTTGTCTCTGTGTTGTGTTGTCTCTGCCTTGTGTTGTCTCTGCCGTGTGTTGTCTCTGCGTTGTGTTGTCTCTGCCTTGTGTTGTCTCTGCCTTGTGTTGTCTCTACGTTGTGTTGTCTCTGCGTTGTGTTGTCTCTGCCTTGTGTTGTCTCTGCGTTGTGTTGTCTCTGCGTTGTGTCGTCTCTGTGTTGTGTTGTCTCTGCATTGTGTTGTCTCTGTGTTGTGTTGTCTCTGCGTTGTGTTGTCTCTGCGTTGTGTCGTCTCTGTGTTGTGTTGTCTCTGTGTTGTGTTGTCTCTGTGTTGTGTTGTCTCCGCGTTGTGTCGTCTCTGTGTTGTGTCGTGTTGTCTCTGTGTTGTGTTGTTGTCTCTGTGCTGTGTCGTCTCTGTGTTGTGTTGTGTTGTCTCTGTGTTGTGTTGTGTTGTCTCTGTGTTGTGTTGTGTTGTCTCTGTGTTGTGTTGTTGTCCCTGTGTTGTGTTGTCTCCGTGTTGTGTTGTGTTGTCTCTGTGTTGTGTTGTTGTCTCTGTGTTGTGTTGTTGTCTCTGTGTTGTGTTGTCTCTGTGTTGTGTTGTCTCTGTGTTGTGTTGTTGTCTCTGTGTTGTGTTGTTGTCCCTTTGTTGTGTTGTCTCCGTGTTGTGTTGTGTTGTCTCTGTGTTGTGTTGTTGTCTCTGTGTTGTGTTGTTGTCTCTGTGTTGTGTTGTCTCTGTGTTGTGTTGTTGTCTCTGTGTTGTGTTGTCTCTGTGTTGTGTTGTCTCTGTGTTGTGTTGTCTCCGCGTTGTGTCGTCTCTGTGTTGTCTCTGTGTTGTGTCGTCTCTGTGTTGTGTTGTCTCTCGTTGTGTTGTCTCTGCGTTGTGTTGTCTCTGCGTTGTGTTGTCTCTGTGTTGTGTTGTGTTGTCTCTGCGTTGTGTTGTCTCTGTGTTGTGTCGTCTCTGTGTTGTGTTGTCTCTGCGTTGTGTTGTCTCTGCGTTGTGTTGTCTCTGCGTTGTGTTGTCTGCGTTGTGTTGCACAACATTCTCAAGGCAGACTTACACGAAACTTTGAATGTCAGTAGAATTCTTTTAGACTTAGTACTCACTGCTGTCAGAAACATGAATGACCTTGAACGTTAATGTTAATGATGAATGTTAGCAGGAGGTATTCTAAAGCCCTCAGGTAAAGGAAACACCAACATAAAGCGTCTTAATAGGGCGCTGGACGACCACGAGTCACCAACAGCTTCAATGCACCTTGGCATATATTTTACAAGCGTCTGGAACACTATTGGAGGGATGAGACACCATTATTCTATGAGAAATTCCATCATTTTGTGTTTTGTTGATGGTGGTGGAAAACGCTGTCTCAGGCGCCGCTCCAGAATCTGGTGACTGAGACACGCCCTTTAAACCCCCTGTGCTCCTTTGAGACCCCTCTCTGAAAGTCACTGAGATCTCTTCTTCTAGCCATGGTAGCCAAAATAATGGGCAAGCCTCCCAAAGCATGATGGGATGTTAATTGCTTAATTAACTCAGGAACCACACCTGTGTGGAAGCACCTGAGTATACCTCATTTACTGAAGTATTTCCTTTATTTTGGAATTGACCTGTACATGGTTGTGTTAAGAGTTGTAGAAGTGCTGACTGACATCATGCTGTTGTTGTTGTCTGACTGTATGGAGCGTCTGCTAAGTGGCATGTTGTGTTGTTGTATGACTGTATGGAGCGTCTGCTAAGTGGCATGTTGTGTTGTTGTATGACTGTATGGGCGTCCGCTAAGTGGCATGTTGTGTTGTTGTATGACTGTATGGAGCGTCTGCTAAGTGGCATGTTGTGTTGTTGTCTGACTGTATGGAGCGTCTGCTAAGTGGCATGTTGTGTTGTTGTCTGACTGTATGGAGCGTCTGCTAAGTGGCATGTTGTGTTGTTGTATGACTGTATGGAGCGTCCGCTAAGTGGCATGTTGTGTTGTTGTATGACTGTATGGAGCGTCTGCTAAGTGGCATGTTGTGTTGTTGTATGACTGTATGGAGCGTCCGCTAAGTGGCATGTTGTGTTGTTGTCTGACTGTATGGGCGTCTGCTAAGTGGCATGTTGTGTTGTTGTATGACTGTATGGAGCGTCTGCTAAGTGGCATGTTGTGTTGTTGTATGACTGTATGGAGCGTCTGCTAAGTGGCATGTTGTGTTGTTGTATGACTGTATGGAGCGTCTGCTAAGTGGCATGTTGTGTTGTTGTCTGACTGTATGGAGCGTCTGCTAAGTGGCATGTTGTGTTGTTGTCTTAGGGGAGGGAATGGCCAGCAGGGATGTAGCTCAGTTGATAGAGTATGGCGTTTGCAACGCCAGGGTTGTGGGTTCGATTCCCATGGGGGGCCAGTATAAAAAAAAAAAAAAAAAAAAATATTTATTCACTAACTGTAAGTCGCTCTGGATAAGAGCGTCTGCTAAATGACTAAAATGTAAATGTAAAAATGTCTTCTCTCCCCCAGGAGCATGCGTTTGAGAGCAGTCAGAAGTACAAGGAGGGGAAGTTCATCATTGAGCTGGCTCATATGATCAAGGACAATGGCTGGGAGTGACTTCATTTCCTGTGACATCATGTCCTGTCACCGCCCCTTTAATGACCTCTGACCTATCAAAGCTCTGGATCTATCGGACTTCACAGAGCAACAATCAATCACCATCAACCACCCACTGTGCTGCCCCCTCCTAACACATCCACAGTCCCTGCTGGTTGTGAAACTGAACATGATGCTGTTGAACTGGAGAGAGGAGCAGCCTATTGGTTTGGACCTTCAGTGAAGACCATGTGACCATGTGATCTCACCAGTCAATGACGGACAGATGACCTTGACTCCTCGCTTCTCCTCCAGGCCCCTTCCACCTCACTGCCCTTAGTTACACGGCTGGGGGGTCAGGGGGTCATTATTAGTTACACGGCTGGGGGTCAGGGGTCATTGTTAGTTATACGGCTGGGGGGTCAGGGGGTCATTGTTAGTTATACGGCTGGGGGGTCAGGGGGTCATTGTTAGTTACGGCTGGGGGTCAGGGGTCATTGTTAGTTACACGGCTGGGGGTCAGGGGGTCATTGTTAGTTATACGGCTGGGGGGTCAGGGGTCATTGTTAGTTACACGGCTGGGGGGTCAGGGGGTCATTGTTAGTTATACGGCTGGGGGTCAGGGGTCATTGTTAGTTATACGGCTGGGGGTCAGGGGTCATTGTTAGTTACACGGCTGGGGGGTCAGGGGGTCATTGTTAGTTACACGGCTGGGGGGTCAGGGGGTCATTGTTAGTTATACGGCTGGGGGGTCAGGGGGTCATTGTTAGTTACACGGCTGGGGGGTCAGGGGGTCATTGTTAGTTACACGGCTGGGGGGTCAGGGGTCATTGTTAGTTATACGGCTGGGGTCAGGGGCCATTGTTAGTTACACGGCTGGGGGTCAGGGGGTCATTCTCAGTTACACGGCTGGGGGTCAGGGGGTCATTCTCAGTTACACGGCTGGGGGTCAGGGGGTCATTCCGGTAACAACATACCAGTAAAGTCGGTAAAAACATACCAGTAAAGTCCCGGTAACAACCCAAAACAAGCAGAGCAGCAGTGGGTGGTTTGTTTTGACGGATGTATAGATAGTATATATATAACTGGAGTGTTTTATTCAACGGCTGGTTCCATATAGCAGCAGTACTATAAGATAAGATAAAACAGAGGAAGGAGATAGAACTGGACAGGTTGGACAGGAGAGGACAGGACAGGACAGGACAGGACAGGACAGGAGAGGACAGGAGAGGAGAGAGGAGAGGAGAGGAGAGGAGAGGAGAGGAGAGGAGAGGAGAGGAGAGGAGGGGAGGGGGGAGGAGAGGAGAGGAGAGGAGAGGAGAGGAGAGGAGGAGGGAGAGGAGAGGAGAGGACAGGAGAGGAGAGGACAGGAGAGGAGAGGAGAGGAGAGGGAGGAGAGGAGAGGAGAGGGAGAGGGGAGGGGATGGAGAGGGAGAGGAGAGGACGGGAGAGGAGAGGAGAGGAGAGGAGAGGAGAGGAGAGGAGAGGAGAGGAGAGGAGAGGAGAGGAGGGACGGGACGGGGAGAGGAGAGGACTGGAGAGGAGAGGAGAGGACTGGAAAGGAGAGGAGAGGAGAGGAGGGGACAGGAGAGGGAGAGGAGAGGAGAGGGAGGAGGGGACAGGAGAGGGGAGGAGGAGAGGAGAGGAGAGGGAGAGGAGAGGAGAGGAGAGGAGAGGAGAGGAGAGGAGAGGACGGTCCACGTCACATCAACCACAGAACACACCCACCCATCGTTTTGTGTTACAACCTGAACAACCATATACAGTACACTGAGTATACCAAACATTAGAAACACCTTCCTAATATTGAGTGGCACCTCAGAACAGCCTTCATTCGTCGGGTCATTGACTCTACAAGGATGCTGGCCCATGTTGACTCCAATGGTTCCGCAGGGATGCTGGCCCATGTTGACTCCAATGGTTCCGCAGGGATGCTGGCCCATGTTGACTCCAATGGTTCCGCAGGGATGCTGGCCCATGTTGACTCCAATGCTTCCCACAGTTGTGTCAAGTTGGCTGGATGTCCTTTGGGTGGTGGACCATTCTTGATACACACGGGAAACTGTTGAGAGTGAAAAACCCAGCAGCATTGCAGTTCTTGACACACTCAAACCGGTGCGCCTGGCACCTGCTACCATACCCTGTTTTAAAGGCACTTAAATATTTTGTCTTGTCCATTCACCCTCTGAATGGCACAAATACACAATCCATGTCTCAACTGTCTCAAGGCTTAAAAACCCTTCTATCCCCCTGATTGAAGTGGATTTAACAAGTGACATCAATAAGGGATCATAGTTTTCACCTGGTCAGTCTTGGAAAGAACAGGTGTTCATAATGTTTTGTGCACTCAGTGTATATATTTCTAGGTACGTGATATACATGGACATCTCTTCTGCTGCACATATACATAATGTAATATATGCTGTATGCCCAGCTTCACACAGTGGCATACTGGAATACAGCCTTTGGTTCAGAGGTTTAGAGACAGCAGTCTGTCTGTCTGTCTGCTCATGCGTCCGTCCGTCCGTCCGTCTGTCTGTCTGTCTCTTTTAAGGCCTTTTCTCTGATGATTGAAAGATTGTATGAGATGCTGAATGATATTGAGGGTTGTGTGGTTGCTGGCTAGATCATCTCCCTACAGTTATTAGATCAATTAAATATGTCTGCTTTACTTGTTCCTAGGTTTCACCAGTCTCTCTGTCCATCTGATACACTTTACATCTAAATATCCTTGTCACTTTTCTTCTGCTGTTTAAAGGCAGTGACCCTTTTCCACAGAAAATGAAACTAATTGTGTTTAATTGCAATACTTGACTGCTATGAGAGAAATCCCTTTTCCATTGCCTTCCTCGGTCCTGTAGATCTGGTTGCTGCCTGTCTGAGACAGTCTGAATGAACGACCGAACGCTCGCTATGATAGCTTCTATGTTCTCCTCCTCCTCATTAGTTTGCCTCTAAGCTGAATAAATCTTCCTCTTCAAAAAATCCTCTCCTCTCCTCTCTAATAATCAGACCCCGATATAGATCCATATTGGTGTCATATAAGGTGGGGGGGAGTTAATAATCAGACCCCGATATAGATCCATATTGGTGTCATAGGGTTAGGGGTTGGGGTGGCTGGTGTTTATTTCTCCCTCTCTCCCAGTTACCTGGGGGCTTGACGGCCAGCTGGCTGGTGTTTATTTCTCCCTCTCTCCCAGTTACCTGGGGCTTGACGGCCAGCTGGCTGGTGTTTATTTCTCCCTCTCTCCCAATTACCTGGGGCTTGACGGCCAGCTGGCTGGTGTTTATTTCTCCCTCTCTCCCAGTTACCTGGGGCTTGGCCGGCCAGCTGGCTGGTGTTTATTTCTCCCTCTCTCCCAGTTACCTGGGGGCTTGACAACCAGCTGGCTGGTGTTTATTTCTCCCTCTCTCCCAATTACCTGGGGCTTGACGGCCAGCTGGCTGGTGTTTATTTCTCCCTCTCTCCCAGTTACCTGGGGGCTTGACAACCAGCTGGCTGGTGTTTATTTCTCCCTCTCTCCCAGTTACCTGGGGCTTGACGGCCAGCTGGCTGGTGTTTATTTCTCCCTCTCTCCCAGTTACCTGGGGGCTTGACGGCCAGCTGGCTGGTGTTTATTTCTCCCTCTCTCCCAGTTACCTGGGGCTTGACGGCCAGCTGGCTGGTGTTTATTTCTCCCTCTCTCCCAGTTACCTGGGGCTTGACGGCCAGCTGGCTGGTGTTTATTTCTCCCTCTCTCCCAGTTACCTGGGGCTTGACGGCCAGCTGGCTGGTGTTATACATGTTCATAAACACAGAAATATGCAGCATTATGCAATAAACCGGATGTAAATCATTCCCCAAAACATGACAAGATCAAATGCACTGAACAGATATCCATGTGGCTAAGAAGAAATCTCATTAAAACCATCATCTGTACAAAATATCATCATGAATTGAATGCCAAATATGTTATGATTAATTTTACTTACAGACAATGCTTCTACAAAATGATAGCAAGAAGGATGGAGTTTGATCAAGTCTCCGCAGTGTGACTTTCACCATTTTGGAATGTAAACAATTCTTCTTCTACAGGATTTAACACATTAAAAGAACAACACACATCAACACAGGACAGTGGCCTCCAAGTGGTCGACAAGGGAATTACATGACAGCCTAAAGGATCTCAAATCCAAACACAGGGGCCAGAACAAACGTGTAGTATCTTTAGAATAGTTATTATTTAAAACTGTATTATTTGTCCTTGTGTGTGTTTCGGTCCCACAGGCCAGATTTCATATTGTTAGAGTTATGGTCATAATGTCTAGTCTCTGCTGAGCTCTGAAGGATAGGGTGATCTGGATCTGGATCTAGTCTCTGCTGAGCTCTGGAGGATAGGGTGATCTGGATTCTCCCTCCAACCTACAGAACAGAACCAATATTCTTTCTTTCTCTCTTTCTTTCTTTCTTTCTTTCTTTCTTTCTTTCTTTTCTTTCTTTCTTTCTTCTTTCTTTCTTTCTTTCTTTCTTTCTTTCTTTCTTTCTTTCTTTCTTTCTTTCTTTCTTTCTTTCTTTCTTTCTTTCTTTCTTTCTTTCTTTCTTTCTTTAATCCAACAAACACACAGAAAAACAGTCACCAGCGTCACCGTCAGTTTAAACCAAATATACGTTGTTACGAGATTCTACAGAACTGTTGTCACAGCTAAAGCTAAAACTCATTCAGACAGGTTTTATGGATGCTGTTTGTTAGGAGATTCTGACTCCTGGAGATTCAAACCCCTCATACAAAACCAAAACCAATCCAGCACCTGTCAGGTGTGGTGCCTGGTTCTATAGAAGGATAGAAGGGGCTGAATCATTCTCTAGAAGGTTCTACAAGTGTTCTGTATTCTGGAACTTTTACATCTTTTCAAAGGCAGCCGACGAACAGGAGATATGATTACAGAGATATTTGCTGCTGAATATGATTGTTCACCCTGTTTTATTGATTTTGTGACACTGGCTCCGACCTCTGACCTTGTTTTCGATCTGTAGGAGATATTATCACCGTGTACATCCCAAATGGAATCCTATTCCCTATGTAGTGCACTACTTTTGACCAGGGTCCCTAGGGCTCTATTCAAAAGTAATGAACTGTATAGGGAATAGGGTGCCATTCTCTGGTCTAAAGTAGTGCACTATATAGGGAATAGGGTGCCATTCTCTGGTCTAAAGTAGTGCACTATATAGGGAATAGGGTACCATTCTCTGGTCTAAAGTAGTGCACTATAGGGAATAGGGTGCCATTCTCTGGTCTAATGTAGTGCACTATATAGGGAATAGGGTGCCATTCTCTGGTCTAAAGCAGTGCACTATATAGGAATAGGGTGCCATTCTCTAGTCTAATGTAGTGCACTATATAGGGAATAGGGTGCCATTCTCTGGTCTAAAGTAGTGCACTATATAGGGAATAGGGTGCCATTCTCTGGTCTAATGTAGTGCACTATATAGGGAATAGGGTGCCATTCTCTGGTCTAATGTAGTGCACTATATAGGGAATAGGGTGCCATTCTCTGGTCTAAAGTAGTGCACTATATAGGGAATAGGTGCCATTCTCTGGTCTAATGTGGTGCACTATATAGGAATAGGGTGCCATTCTCTGGTCTAATGTAGTGCACTATATGGGAATAGGGTGCCATTCTCTGGTCTAATGTGGTGCACTATATAGGGAATAGGGTGCCATTCTCTGGTCTAAAGTAGTGCACTATATAGGGAATAGGGTGCCATTCTCTGGTCTAAAGTAGTGCACTATATAGGGAATAGGGTGCCATTCTCTGGTCTAATGTGGTGCACTATATAGGGAATAGGGTGCCATTCTCTGGTCTAATGTGGTGCACTATATAGGGAATAGGGTGCTATTCTCTGGTCTAAAGTAGTGCACTATATAGGGAATAGGGGTGCCATTCTCTCGGGTCTAATGTGGTGCACTATATAGGAATAGGGTGTCATTCTCTGGTCTAATGTGGTGCACTATATAGGAATAGGGTGCTATTCTCTGGTCTAATGTAGTGCACTATATAGGGAATAGGGTGCTATTCTCTGGTCTAATGTAGTGCACTATATAGGGAATAGGGTGCCATTCTTCTGGATGGCTGGATGGAAGTTTCACTATCCAATTATTTCAGATTTACAGGACTGCAAGTTTCACCATGGCACGGACCTTGGCGATACGTTGGCACATGATAATTATTAGAATTATCACAAATATTAGTCAGTTATTGCATTCTATTCATGCTGGCTTCCGAGGGCTACCTGAGATATTAAACAGAGAGGTGGGAGGGCGTACAGGCTGTCACTAATGTATTAATGAACCAGATAGGTGGGAGGGGCGTACAGGCTGTCACTAATGTATTAATGAACCAGAGAGGTGGAGGGCGTACAGGCTGTCACTAATTAATTAATGAACCAGAGAGGTGGGAGGCGTACAGGCTGTCACTAATTTATTAATGAAACAGAGAGGTGGGAGGGTGTACAGGCTGTCACGAATGTATTAATGAACCAGAGAGGTGGGAGGGCGTACAGGCTGTCACTAATGTATTAATGAACCAGAGAGGTGGGAGGGTGTACAGGCTGTCACTAATGTATTAATGAAACAGAGAGGTGGGGAGGGCGTACAGGCTGTCACTAATGTATTAATGAACCAGATAGGTGGGAGGGGCGTACAGGCTGTCACTAATGTATTAATGAACCAGATAGGTGGGAGGGCGTACAGGCTGTCACTAATGTATTAATGAAACAGATAGGTGGGAGGGGCGTACAGGCTGTCACTAATGTATTAATGAAACAGATAGGTGGGAGGGCGTACAGGCTGTCACTAATGTATTAATGAACCAGAGAGGTGGGAGGGCGTACAGGCTGTCACTAATTAATTAATGAACCAGAGAGGTGGGAGGGCGTACAGGCTGTCACTAATTTATTAATGAAACAGAGAGGTGGGAGGGTGTACAGGCTGTCACGAATGTATTAATGAACCAGAGAGGTGGGAGGGCGTACAGGCTGTCACTAATGTATTAATGAACCAGAGAGGTGGGAGGGTGTACAGGCTGTCACTAATGTATTAATGAAACAGAGAGGTGGGAGGGCGTACAGGCTGTCACTAATGTATTAATGAACCAGATAGGTGGGAGGGCGTACAGGCTGTCACTAATGTATTAATGAACCAGATAGGTGGGAGGGCGTACAGGCTGTCACTAATGTATTAATGAACCAGATAGGTGGGAGGGCGTACAGGCTGTCACTAATGTATTAATGAAACAGATAGGTGGGAGGGCGTACAGGCTGTCACTAATGTATTAATGAAACAGATAGGTGGGAGGGCGTACAGGCTGTCACTAATGTATTAATGAAACAGATAGGTGGGAGGTGTACAGGCTGTCACTAATGTATTAATGAACCAGAGAGGTGGGAGGCGTACAGGCTGTCACTAATTTATTAATGAAACAGATAGGTGGGAGGGCGTACAGGCTGTCACTAATTTATTAATGAAACAGATAGGTGGGAGGGCGTACAGGCTGTCACTAATGTATTAATGAAACAGATATGTGGGAGGGCGTACAGGCTGTCACTAATTAATTAATGAAACAGATAGGTGGGAGGGCGTACAGGCTGTCACTAATGTATTAATGAACCAGAGAGGTGGGAGGGCGTACAGGCTGTCACTAATGTATTAATGAACCAGAGAGGTGGGAGGGCATACAGGCTGTCACTAATTAATTAATGAACCAGAGAGGTGGGAGGGCGTACAGGCTGTCACTAATGTATTAATGAACCAGAGAGGTGGGAGGGCGTACAGGCTGTCACTAATGTATTAATGAACCAGAGAGGTGGGAGGGCGTACAGGCTGTCACTAATGTATTAATGAACCAGATAGGTGGGAGGGCGTACAGGCTGTCACTAATGTATTAATGAAACAGATAGGTGGGAGGGCGTACAGGCTGTCACTAATGTATTAATGAAACAGAGAGGTGGGAGGGCGTACAGGCTGTCACTAATGTATTAATGAACCAGAGAGGTGGGAGGGCGTACAGGCTGTCACTAATGTATTAATGAACCAGAGAGGTGGGAGGCGTACAGGCTGTCACTAATGTATTAATGAACCAGAGAGGTGGGAGGCGTACAGGCTGTCACTAATGTATTAATGAAACAGAGAGGTGGGAGGACGTACAGGCTGTCACTAATGTATTAATGAACCAGAGAGGTGGGAGGGCGTACAGGCTGTCACTAATGTATTAATGAAACAGATAGGTGGGAGGGCGTACAGGCTGTCACTAATGTATTAATGAAACAGATAGGTGGGAGGGCGTACAGGCTGTCACTAATGTATTAATGAACCAGAGAGGTGGGAGGGCGTACAGGCTGTCACTAATGTATTAATGAACCAGATAGGTGGGAGGGGCGTACAGGCTGTCACTAATGTATTAATGAAACAGATAGGTGGGAGGGCGTACAGGCTGTCACCAATGTATTAAGGAACCAGATAGGTGGGAGGGCGTACAGGCTGTCACTAATGTATTAATGAAACAGATAGGTGGGAGGGCGTACAGGCTGTCACTAATGTATTAATGAAACAGATAGGTGGGAGGGCGTACAGGCTGTCACTAATGTATTAATGAACCAGAGAGGTGGGAGGGCGTACAGGCTGTCACTAATGTATTAATGAAACAGATAGGTGGGAGGGTGTACAGGCTGTCACTAATGTATTAATGAACCAGATAGGTGGGAGGGCGTACAGGCTGTCACTAATGTATTAATGAAACAGATAGGTGGGAGGGCGTACAGGCTGTCACTAATTAATTAATGAAACAGATAGGTGGGAGGGCATACAGGTTGTAATTTGTCTAAAGTGTGATGAGGTGTGAATGACGGAATCAGGCGCAAGAGGTAAAACACAGAAATCAAGAGTTTATTCAGTGTCCAATAATGTAGCGCATATAGCGACAGAAGGAAACTAGCACAAGGGAAAATCAACCTTGGCTGCATGCAAGGAAAGAGTAGCTCAACCCAGCTACACTACTCTCACAACGAACAATCACTCACAAAGGACAAGGGGGCAGAGGGAACACTTATACACAGACTAATTAGGGAATGAGTCCCGGGTGTGTGTGATTGACAAGACAAGACAAATGGAGTGATGATAAATGGAGCGGTAGTGGCTAGTAAGCTGGTGACGACAAACGCCGAAACCTGCCCGAGCAAGGAGGAGGGGCAGCCTCGGCTGAACTCGGACGCTCTGACCTGAGGAGTAGGGTTGATCAGAGCGTTCTGACATCGGCTGAACTCGGACGCTCTGACCTGAGGAGTAGGGTTGATCCGAGCGTTCTGACCTCGGCTGAACTCGGACGCTCTGACCTGAGGAGTAGGGTTGATCCGAGCGTTCTGACCTCGG
>NW_025534399.1:115000-122500 GCF_020615455.1 Coregonus clupeaformis | reverse complement strand
TGAGAGAGAGAGCCATGCTGGGTTTTACAGCTGGCCAATCGTCTCCTCTGCTCCATAAACCAGGTGACATTTGTGCATAATTAATCACCTGTCTGACATTTCCCTCTGCACAGCAGGCTCTCTGCTAAACACACACACATCCGGCAGCGAACAAGCGCACACACACACACACACACACACACAGGTCACACAAACACACACGCACAGGTCACACACACACACACAGAGCAGGGTGTCAACTAAACACCAGGGAGAATCCACCATCCTTCCATGTCCACAAGGTTTTACCTCATTGGGTGCATTAATGTTATTCTGTAAGATGACCTGAGTTACCCTCTTCATGTTTTGTACACAACCCCCTATCCACCCTCATCTCCTCCTCCCCCCTATCCACCCTCATCTCCACCTTCCTCCCTCCTCCTCCTCCCCCCTATCCACCCTCATCTCCTCCTCCCCCCTATCCACCCTCATCTCCACCTTCCTCCACCCTCCTCCTCCTCCCCCTATCCACCCTCATCTCCACCTTCCTCCCTCCTTCCTCCCCCTCCACCTCCTCCTCTCCCCTCTCCTCCCCACCTCCCCCTCCTCCCCCTCCTCTCCTCCTCCTCTCCTCCTCCTCTCGTCCTCCCTCCTCTCCTCCTCCCCCCTCCTCCCCCCTCCTCTCCTCCCCACCTCCCCCCTCCTCCCCCCTCCTCTCCCTCCTCCTCTCCTCCTCCTCCTCCCCCCCTCCCCCCCTCCTCCCCTCCTCCCCCTCCTCCCCCCTCCTCTCCTCCTCCTCTCCTCCTCCCCCCTCCTCCCCTCCTCCCCTCCCTCCCCTTCCTCCCCCTCCCCTCTCCTCACCTCCCCCTCCTCCCCCTCCTCCTCCTCCTCCTCCTCCTCCTCCCCTCCTCCCCTCCTCCCCTCCCCCCTCCTCCCCCCTCCTCCTCCTCCTCCTCTCCTCCTCCCCCTCCTCCCCCCCCCTCCTCCCCCCTCCTCCCCCCTCCTCCCCCTCCCCCCCTCTCCTCCCCCCCCTCCCCCCTCCTCCCCCCTCCTCTCCTCCTCCTCTCGTCCTCCCCTCCTCCCCTCCTCCTCCTCCCCCCTCCTCCCCCCTCCTCTCCTCCTCCTCTCCTCCTCCCCCCTCCTCCCTCCTCCCCCTCCTCCCCCTCCTCCCCTCCTCCCCCCTCCCTCTCCTCCCCCCTCCCCCCTCCTCCCCTCCTCCCCCTCCTCTCCTCCTCCTCTCGTCCTCCCCACCCTCCCCCTCCTCCCCCCTCCTCCCCTCCTCTCCTCCTCCTCCTCCTCCTCCTCCCTCCTCCCCTCCCCCTCCTCCCCCCTCCCCCCTCCTCCTCCCCCCCTCCTCCCCTCCTCCCCCTCCTCCCCCTCCTCCTCCTCCTCCTCCTCCTCCTCTCCTCCTCCTCCTCCCCTCCTCCCCCTCCTCCTCCTCCTCCTCCTCCTCCCCTCCTCCCCCTCCTCCCTCCTCCTCCTCCTCTCCTCCTCCCCTCCTCCTCCTCCCCTCCTCCTCCTCCCCTCCTCCCCTCCTCCCTCCTCCTCCTCCTCTCCTCCTCCCTCCTCCCCTCCTCCCCCTCCTCCTCTCCTCCTCCCTCCTCCTCTCCTCCTCCTCCTCCTCCCCTCTCCTCCTCCTCTCCTCCTCCTCTCCTCCTCCCCCTCCTCCTCCCCTCCTCCTCCCCTCCTCCCCCTCCTCCCCTCCTCCTCCTCTCTCCTCCTCTCCTCCCCCTCCTCCCCTCCTCCCCTCCTCCCCCTCCTCCTCCTCCTCCTCCCCCTCCCTCCCCACCTCCCTCCTCCCCTCCTCCCCCTCCTCCCTCTCTCTTCCTCCCCTCCTCCCCCCTCCTCCCCTCCCCCTCTCCTAGACCAGTCCCTGTGGGGTCTCTTCCTTGGATCTGAAACACAGAGAGAATCCTTAGTTCATTCATATGTGTTTTCTTCTAATAATTAACGTAAGAGACTAATTATTTTGTATGTAGCTAAATATCCATTGATAGTTGACTGGTGTATCAGGTTGCCATGGTGGAACACAGACAGACACAGACAGGTTCATTAGAGAGACAGACAGGTTAATTCTAGACAGAGAGACAGACAGATTCATTCTAAACAGACAAAGACAGACCGGTTAATTAGAGAGAGAGACAGTTTAATTCTAGACAGAGAGACAGATAGTTAATTAATTATTTATTTTTTAACCAGGAAGGGCTCATTAAGATTTGAAATCTCTTTTTCAAGAGCGTCTTGGCCAAGATAGTCCACACCAAGTCATTATACAATTACAGACAGACAACATGAAAAACTACAAGTAATCTAGTAAAAACCATAGAAATCACAAGAGTATAACGAAATCATAAAACAGCAAATGAAAAAACATTGACAGGTCAAGGAATCAGCCTCAAAATCCTTCCATCAATGATTTAAAAACACCAATCGGGGCATGTTCTTCCAGTTTAAAACTATTTTGTAAGGCGTTCCAAGCCGACGGCGCAGCATACATAAAAGCCCTTTTACCAAATTCAGTTCGGACATTTTGAACAGTTAGCAGGATAAAGTACTGTGAACGAAGGGAGCACCCTCCACATTTCTGAAGAATAAAAATACCCAGATAAAGTGTTAGTAAACCCAAAATGTAAATAAAAGTCTACCAGTGACTGAGCCTACGAGTGGCTACGGAAGGCCAACCCTGGTATATAAAGGACAGTGGTGCGTAATGGGTTTTGCAGTTTAAAATTGGGCGGCACGTAGCTTAGTGGTTAAGAGCGTTGTGCCAGTAACCGAAAGGTCGCTGGTTCTAATCCCTGAGCCGACTAGGTGAAAAATCTGTCGATGTGCCCTTGAGCAAGGCACTTAACCCTAATTGCTCCTGTAAGTCGCTCTGGATAAGAGTGTCTGCTAAATGACTTAAATGTAAAATAAATCTCAATGCTCCACGGTAATGGGTGTCAATTGATCTCAAACTGAGCGGAAGCATTCATACAGTGGGGAGAACAAGTATTTGATACACTGCCGATTTTGCAGGTTTTCCTACTTACAAAGCATGTAGAGGTCTGTAATTTTTATCATAGGTACACTTCAACTGTGAGAGACGGAATCTAAATCAAAAATCCAGAAAATCAAATTGTATGATTTTTAATCACCTACCAACCAGTAAGAATTCCGGCTCTCACAGACCTGTTTGTTTTTCTTTAAGAAGCCCTCCTGTTCTCCACTCATTACCTGTATTAACTGCACCTGTTTGAACTCGTTACCTGTATAAAAGACACCTGTCCACACACTCAATCAAACAGACTCCAACCTCTCCACAATGGCCAAGACCAGAGAGCTGTGTAAGGACATCAGGGATAAAATTGTAGACCTGCACAAGGCTGGGATGGGCTACAGGACAATAGGCAAGCAGCTTGGTGAGAAGGCAACAACTGTTGCCGCAATTATTAGAAAATGGAAGAAGTTCAAGATGACGGTCAATCACCCTCGGTCTGGGGCACCATGCAAGATCTCACCTCGTGGGGCATCAATGATCATGAGGAAGGTGAGGGATCAGCCCAGAACTACACGGCAGGACCTGGTCAATGACCTGAAGAGAGCTGGGACCACAGTCTCAAAAAAACCATTAGTAACACACTACGCCGTCATGGATTAAAATCCTGCAGCGCACGCAAGGTCCCCCTGCTCAAGCCAGCGCATGTACATGTCCGTCTGAAGTTTGCCAATGACCATCTGGATGATCCAGAGGAGGAATGGGAGAAGGTCATGTGGTCTGATGAGACAAAAATAGAGCTTTTTGGTCTAAACTCCACTCGCCGTGTTTGGAGGAAGAAGAAGGATGAGTACAACCCCAAGAACACCAAGAACACCACAGGCCTTATTCCTAAAATACAATCCCAACTTCAGCTTCAATTTTTTTGTAAATGGTTGAATATGCAATTTAAAAGAGAGGCCGTCATCAATTAAAATTCCAAGATATTTCTATGAGGTTACAGTCTCATTGACCTGACAGGTAGTAATAGGTGAAAGGTTTGTTTTCTTGCTTTAAAAAACATCGTTCGCTTAGTCTTTTCAGCATTGAAGAAAAGCTTCAATTGACACAAGGTACACTACCGTTTAAAAGTTTGGGGTCACTTAGAAATGTCCTTGTTTTCAAAAGAAAAGCAATTTTTTTGTCCATTAAAATAACATCAAATTGATCAGAAATACAGTGTAGGCATTGTTAATGTTGTAAATGGCTATTGTAGCTGGAAACGGCTGATTTTTTAATGGAATATCTACATAGACGTACAGAGGCCCATTATCAGCAACCATCAGTCCTTTGTTCCAATGGCACGTTGTGTTTGCTAATCCAAGTTTATCATTTTAAAAGGCTAATTGATCATTAGAAAACCATTTTGCAATTATGTTAGCACAGCTGAAAACTGTTGTGCTGATTAAAGAAGCAATAAAACTGGTCTTCTTGAGACTAGTTGAGTATCTGGAGCGTCAGCAATTGTGGGTTCGATTACAGGCTCAAAATGGCAAGAAACAAATAACTTTCTTCTGAAACTCATCAGTCTATTCTTGTTCTGAGAAATGAAGGCTATTCCAATGCGAGAAATTGCCAAG
This sequence comes from Coregonus clupeaformis, assembly GCF_020615455.1. Taxonomy (NCBI): domain Eukaryota; kingdom Metazoa; phylum Chordata; class Actinopteri; order Salmoniformes; family Salmonidae; genus Coregonus; species Coregonus clupeaformis. The sequence continues at coordinate 117,925 of NW_025534399.1, read as the reverse complement.
AAACTGAAGATCTCGTACAATGCTGTGTACTACTCCCTTCACAGAACAGCGCGAACTGGCTCTAACCAGAATAGAAAGAGGAGTGGGAGGCCCCGGTGCACAACTGAGCAAGAGGACAAATACATTAGTGTCTAGTTTGAGAAACAGACGCCTCACAGGTCCTCAACTGGCAGCTTCATGAAATAGTACCCGCAAAACACCAGTCTCAACGTCAACAGTGAAGATTGGGATGCTGGGATGCTGACCTTCTAGGCAGAGTTGCAAAGAAAAAGGTTAATTCGAGACAGAAAGACAGACAGGTTAATTTGAGACAGACAGGTTAATTTGAGACAGAAAGACAGACAGGTTAATTTGAGACAGACATGTTAATTCGAGACAGACATGTTAATTCAAGACAAAGAGACAGACAGGTTAATTTGAGACAGAGAGACAGACAGGTTAATTTGAGAGAGAAAGAGAGACAGGTTCATTCGAGACAGACAGGTTAATTCGAGACAAAGAGACAGACAGGTTAATTCGAGACAGAGAGACAGACAGGTTCATTTGAGAGAGAGAGACAGACAGGTTAATTTGAGAGAGAGAGACAGACAGTTTAATTCTAGACAGAGAGACAGACAGGTTACATCTAGGAAGAGACAGACAGGCAGACAGACAGACAGACAGGTTAATTCTAGAGAGACAGACAGGTTCATTCGAGAGAGAAAGAGAGACAGGTTAATTCGAGACAGACAGGTTAATTCTAGAGAGACAGACAGGTTAATTTGAGAGAGAGAGACAGACAGGTTACATCTAGGAAGCGACAGACAGGCAGACAGACAGACAGATAGACAGGTTAATTCCAGACAGAGACAGACAGATTTATTCTAGACAGAGAGACAGGTTAATTCTAGACAGACGGGTTCATTCTAGAGAGACAGACAGGTTAATTATAGGTAGTCTTACTCTCTCTTAGTAAGTCCTGTACATCTCAGAGCTGTGACCCGACAACGCTTGTCTTTTTAATTTTAATTTTTAATTTTATTTCACCTTTATTTAACCAGGTAAGCCAGTTGAGAACAAGTTCTCATTTACAACTGCGACCTGGCCAAGATAAAGCAAAGCAGTGCGATAAAAACAACAACACAGAGTTACATATGGGGTAAACAAAACGTACAGTCAAAAACACAATAGAAAATCTATATACAGTGTGTGCTAATGTAGTAAGTTATGGAGGTAAGGCAATAAATAGGCCATAGTGCAAAATAATTACAATTTGGTATTAACACTGGAGTGATAGATGTGCAGAAGATGATGTGCAGAAGATATTAGAGATACTGGGGTGCAAATTAGCAAAATAAATAACAATAAAGGGATGAGGTAGTTGGGTGGGCTAATTTCAGATGGGCTGTGTACAGGTGCAGTGATCGGTAAGCTGCTCTGACAACTGATGCTTAAAGTTAGTGAGGGAGATAAGAGTCTCCAGCTTCAGAGATTTTTGCAATTCGTTCCAGTCATTGGCAGCAGAGAACTGGAAGGAATGGCGGCCAAAGGAGGTGTTGGCTTTGGAGATGACCAGTGAGATATACCTGCTGGAGCGCATACTACAGGTGGGTGCTGCTATGGTGACCAATGAGCCAAGATAAGGCGGGGATTTGCCTAGCAGTGATTTATAGATGACCTGGAGCCAGTGGGTTTGGCAACTAATATGTAATGAGGGCCAGCCAACGAGAGCGTACAGGTCACAATGGTGGGTAGTATATGGGGCTTTGGTGACAAAACGGATGGCACTGTGATAGACTACATCCAATTTGCTGAGTAGAGTGTTGGAGACTATTTTGTAAATGACATCGCCGAAGTCAAGGATCGGTAGGATAGTCAGTTTTACGAGGGCATGTTTGGCAGCATGAGTGAAGGAGGCTTTGTTACGAAATAGGAAGCCGATTCTAGATTTAACTTTGGATTGGAGATGCTTAATGTGAGTCTGGAAGGAGAGTTTACGTTCTAACCAGACACTTAGGTATTTGTAGTTGTCCACATACTCTAGGTCAGACCTGTTGAGAGTAGTGATTCTAGTCGGGTGGGCGGGTGCAAGCAGCGTACGGTTGAAGAGCATGCATTTAGTGTTATTAGTGTTTAAGAGCAGTTGGAGGCTACTGAAGGAGTGTTGTATGGCATTGAAGCTCGTTTGGAGGTTTGTTAACACAGTGTCCAATGAAGGGCCAGATGTATACAAAATGGTGTCTGCGTAGAGGTGGATCTGAGAGTCACCAGCAGCAAGAGCGACATCATTGATATACACAGAGAATAGAGTTGGCCCGAGAATTGAACCCCTGTGGCACCCCCATAGAGACTGCCAGAGGTCCAGACAACAGGCCCTCCGATTTGACACATTGAACTCTATCTGAGAAGTAGTTGGTGAACCAGGCGAGGCAGTCATTTGAGAAACCAAGGCTATTTAGTCTGCCAATAAGAATGCGGTGATTGACAGAGTCGAAAGCCTTGGCCAGGTCGATGAAGACGGCTGCGCAGTACTGTCTTTTATCGATCGCGGTTATAATATCGTTTAGGACCTTGAGCGTGGCTGAGGTGCACCCATGACCAGCTCGGAAACCGGATTGCATAGCGGAGAAGGTATGGTGGGATTCGAAATGGTCGGTGATCTGTTTGTTAACTTGGCTTTCAAATACTTTCGAAAGGCAGGGGAGGATGGATATAGGTCTGTAACAGTTTGGATCTAGAGTGTCACCCCCTTTGAAGAGGGGGATGACCGCAGCAGCTTTCCAATCTCTGGGGATCTCAGACGATACGAAAGAGAGGTTGAACAGGCTAGTAATAGGGGTTGCGACAATTTCGGTGGCTAATTTTAGAAAGAAAGGGTCCAGATTGTCTAGCCCAGCTGATTGTTAGGGGTCCAGATTTTTTAGCTCTTTCAGAACAGCAGCTGTC
>NW_025534399.1:27500-110000 GCF_020615455.1 Coregonus clupeaformis | reverse complement strand
CCCCATAGAAAATCTTTGGAGGGAGTTGAAAGTCCGTGTTGCCCAGCGATAGCCCCCAAAACATCACTGCTCTAGAGGAGATCTGCATGGAGGAATGGGCCAAAATACCAGCAACAGTGTGTGAAAACCTTGTGAAGACTTACAGAAAACGTTTGTCCTGTGTCATTGCCAACAAAGGGTATATAACAAAGTATTGAGAAACTTTTTGTTATTGACCAAATACTTATTTTCCACCATAATTTGCTAATAAATTCATTAAAAATCCTACAATGTGATTTTCTGGAATTTCTTTTCTCATTTTGTCTGTCATAGCTGACGTGTACCTATGATGAAAATTACAGGCCTCTCTCATCTTTTTAAGTGGGAGAACTTGCACAATTGGTGGCTGACTAAATACTTTTTTCCCCCACTGTATCACTGTTGGCTATGTTTCATCTTACAACAGCTACATAGAGGCAGTATTTAGTCAAACGTTACAATGTATGCATCAATATTAAACTAATCGGGACACTAATTTTCATTATAGATAACGTCAAACAAAAAACGTGGGTACACTTTCAGTTATTGTGAAAACTTTCATCACCTTTCAATGCCTTAGCTCTGAAATGTAAATGTTTATACATATTCAGGTTGAGTTATCTTTCTAAAATGTGTATAGTATGCCAAGTTAATTAGCTACATGTATTAACACCACAGCATGGAGAAAGTCAAGAGGAAGCAGTGGAGTGAGGTGGACATGTTCTATGCCATGGAGGACTGCGGGGCAGGGATGGCTATCCGCCAGGCTGCCAAGGTTAGGCATCTTTTGTTTTTAGGAGATTACCATGTGTATGTGAATTTTATCTGCTAGTAAGAGTTTTCTTTTCTTATCGACCAAGGTGCATGGTGTACCTCGGCAGACCCTGGCGGACAGGCTGAGCGGCCAGGTGACCCATGGTGGTCACAGTGGACCGCCCACATTGCTTGCACCAGAGGATGAAAATTCTCTGGTGCAGTACTGTATCTACTGCGCCAGCCATGGGTTCCCCTTCACCAGACAGAGGCTGATGAAATACGCCGACAAAATACGCAGGTATTTGGTGTTCTATGTGTTTATTTATGTAGATTGCTGGACTGACTGTTCTCAATGTGTGTGATGTAAATGTGGATGTGTATGGTGATGCCAAAACAAACATTTTCATCCTGGATGGACAATTATATGTATTCTATTCTATTGTAGGTTTCGGCACCCAGGGGAAACAATCCCGCCACTGGGGAAGCGGTGGGGGGAAATGTACAGGAGGAGCCACAAGAACCTGAGCGTGAGGAGGCCGGACACCCTGGACAGGGGGAGAGCTGAGTGTGCCACACGTCCGACGATGGACACCTTCTTCACTTCTTATGAGAAGCACTTGGAGGAGAGTGGGTTGAGGGAGAAACCAAGACAAATCTATAACTGCGATGAGTCTGGGTTTCGTAGCGACCAGAGCAGGCACAAAGTGCTGGCTCCCCGGGGCGCAAAACACGTGTACCAGCAGGCTCTGGGGACCAAGGAGCACATCACAGTGCTGGCCTGCTTCAACGCAGCTGGGGAGGACGTCCCTCTGTTTATCATCTACCCCGTGTTTCCCCGGTGGCCACTACACACTGGGAGACCCCCCCCCCCCAAGCCTTGGCTAGCGGTGGCTACATTGACGGGGACCTGTTCAGGAAGTGGTTTCTGCACTTCATTAAGCATGCAGTGAAGGAGCGCCCTCTCCTTCTTCTCTTCGATGGGCACAAGAGCCACATGGACCCGGAGGTGCTCGCGGCGGCACTAAGGGAAGGGGTTATACTTCTTTGTCTTCCACCACACTGCACCCGTGTCCTGCAGCCGCTGGACGTGGCATACTTTGGCCCTTTAAAGGCTGAGTTCTCCGAGGTAGCTGGAGACCTCAGCCATTTTGACCACTCCTACATGGTAAACAAATCAGAATTTGCCAGAGTATTCCGCTACCCGTACCAGCGATGCAAGGACATGCGCTATGTGGTGGAAGGGTTTAAGAAGTGTGCCCTCTTCCCTTCTTGACCCTTCAGCCATTGAAGGGTCCTGTTTAATGTTGTCTCGGTCCCTACTGAGTCCCACCACCGCCTCTCCTGGAACCAGCAGCACTGTGCCATCCGTCAGCGCCTCCTCCCCAGTGACCACCTGCTCCAGCCCCTGCTCCAGTCCCAGCCCCTGCTCCAGTCCCAGTCCCTGCTCCAGTCCCAGCCCCTGCTCCAATCCCAGTCCCTGCTCCAGTCCCAGCCCCTGCTCCAGTCCCTGCTCCAGTCCCAGCCCCTGCTCCAGTCCCAGCCCCTGCTCCAGTCCCAGTCCCTGCTCCAGTCCCAGCCCCTGCTCCAGTCCCAGTCCCTGCTCCAGTCCCAGCCCCTGCTCCAGTCCCAGTCCTGCTCCAGTCCCAGCCCCTGCTCCAGTCCCAGCCCCTGCTCCAGTCCCTGCTCCAGTCCCAGCCCCTGCTCCAGTCCCAGTCCCTGCTCCAGTCCCAGCCCCTGCTCCAGTCCCAGCCCCTGCTCCAGTCCCTGCTCCAGTCTCAGTCCCTGCTCCAGTCCCAGCCCCTGCTCCAGTCCCAGTCCCTGCTCCAGCCCCAGTCCCTGCTCCAGTCCCAGCCCCTGCTCCAGTCCCAGTCCCTGCTCCAGTCCCAGTCCCTGCTCCAGTCCCAGTCCCTGCTCCAGTCCCTGCTCCAGTCCCAGTCCCTGCTCCAGTCCCAGCCCCTGCTCCAGTCCCAGCCCCTGCTCCAGTCCCTGCTCCAGTCTCAGTCCCTGCTCCAGTCCCAGCCCCTGCTCCAGTCCCAGTCCCTGCTCCAGTCCCAGCCCCTGCTCCAGTCCCAGCCCCTGCTCCAGTCCCAGTCCCTGCTCCAGTCCCAGTCCCTGCTCCAGTCCCAGTCCCTGCTCCAGTCCCAGTCCCTGCTCCAGTCCCTGCTCCAGTCCCAGCCCCTGCTCCAGTCCCAGCCCCTGCTCCAGTCCCAGCCCCTGCTCCAGTCCCAGTCCCTGCTCCAGTCCCAGTCCCTGCTCCAGTCCCAGCCCCTGCTCCAGTCCCAGCCCCTGCTCCAGTCCCAGTCCCTGCTCCAGTCCCAGTCCCTGCTCCAGTCCCTGCTCCAGTCCCAGTCCCTGCTCCAGTCCCTGCTCCAGTCTCAGTCCCTGCTCCAGTCCCTGCTCCAGTCTCAGCCCCTGCTCCAGTCCCAGTCCCTGCTCCAGTCCCAGCCCCTGCTCCAGTCCCAGCCCCTGCTCCAGCCCCTGCTCCAGTCCCTGCTCCAGTCTCAGCCCCTGCTCCAGTCCCAGCCCCTGCTCCAGTCCCAGCCCCTGCTCCAGTCCCTGCTCCAGTCCCAGCCCCTGCTCCAGTCCCAGCCCCTGCTCCAGTCCCAGCCCCTGCTCCAGTCCCAGCCCCTGCTCCAGTCCCAGCCCCTGCTCCAGTCCCAGTCCCTGCTCCAGTCCCAGCCCCTGCTCCAATCCCTGCTCCAGTCCCAGTCCCTGCTCCAGTCCCAGCCCCTGCTCCAGTCTCAGCCCCTGCTCCAGTCCCAGTCCCTGCTCCAGTCCCAGTCCCTGCTCCAGTCCCAGCCCCTGCTCCAGTCCCAGTCCCTGCTCTAGTCCCAGCCCCTGCTCCAGTCCCAGTCCCTGCTCCAGTCCCAGTCCCTGCTCCAGTCCCAGTCCCTGCTCCAGTCCCAGTCCCTGCTCCAGTCCCAGCCCCTGCTCCAGTCCCAGCCCCTGCTCCAGTCCCAGTCCCTGCTCTAGTCCCAGCCCCTGCTCCAGTCCCAGTCCCTGCTCCAGTCCCAGCCCCTGCTCCAGTCCCATCCCCTGCTCCAGTCCCAGCCCCTGCTCCAGTCCCAGCCCCTGCTCCAGTCCCTGCTCCAGTCCCAGTCCCTGCTCCAGTCCCAGCCCCTGCTCCAGTCCCAGTCCCTGCTCCAGTCCCAGCCCCTGCTCCAGTCCCAGCCCCTGCTCCAGTCCCAGTCCCTGCTCCAGTCCCAGCCCCTGGTCCAGTCCCAGCCCCTGCTCCAGTCCCAGCCCCTGCTCCAGTCTCAGCCCCTGCTCCAGCCCCTGCTCCAGTCCCAGTCCCTGCTCCAGTCCCAGCCCCTGCTCCAGTCTCAGTCCCTGCTCCAGTCCCAGTCCCTGCTCCAGTCCCAGCCCCTGCTCCAGTCTCAGCCCCTGCTCCAGCCCCTGCTCCAGTCCCAGTCCCTGCTCCAGTCCCAGCCCCTGCTCCAGTCTCAGTCCCTGCTCCAGTCCCAGTCCCTGCTCTAGTCCCAGCCCCTGCTCCAGTCTCAGCCCCTGCTCCAGCCCCTGCTCCAGTCCCAGCCCCTGCTCCAGTCCCTGCTCCAGTCCCAGCCCCTGCTCCAGTCTCAGTCCCTGCTCCAGTCCCAGTCCCTGCTCCAGTCCCAGTCCCTGCTCCAGTCCCAGCCCCTGCTCCAGTCCCAGTCCCTGCTCTAGTCCCAGCCCCTGCTCCAGTCCCAGTCCCTGCTCCAGTCCCAGCCCCTGCTCCAGTCCCAGCCCCTGCTCCAGTCCCTGCTCCAGTCCCAGTCCCTGCTCCAGTCCCAGTCCCTGCTCTAGTCCCAGCCCCTGCTCCAGTCCCAGCCCCTGCTCCAGTCCCTGCTCTAGTCCCAGCCCCTGCTCCAGTCCCAGCCCCTGCTCCAGTCCCAGTCCCTGCTCCAGTCCCAGCCCCTGCTCCAGTCTCAGCCCCTGCTCCAGTCCCATCCCCTGCTCCAGTCCCAGCCCCTGCTCCAGTCCCAGCCCCTGCTCCAGTCCCTGCTCCAGTCCCAGTCCCTGCTCCAGTCCCAGCCCCTGCTCCAGTCCCAGTCCCTGCTCCAGTCCCATCCCCTGCTCCAGTCCCAGCCCCTGCTCCAGTCCCAGCCCCTGCTCCAGTCCCTGCTCCAGTCCCAGCCCCTGCTCCAGTCCCTGCTCCAGTCCCAGCCCCTGCTCCAGTCCCAGTCCCTGCTCCAGTCCCAGCCCCTGCTCCAGTCCCAGTCCCTGCTCCAGTCCCAGCCCTAGCTCTAGAAAAGTTTACCTCCACAGGTAAACACGTTAAATTACGAAAAAATGACTGTTATCTGTTTTATAAAACAGCAATGTCAAAAAACTAAAATAACTCTCTTTCCATATCTACAGTACATAGCACCAGCCCTCAAGTCATCTCCACCTCCTCCAAAACCTCTGCAGCTTCCTCTAGAGGTGTTGATGTAAACAAGTTGAAAAGGGTTTTCATGCAACATGTTCAGTCTAACACTACTTGCAGCACAGAAAAGGAAGAGAAAAGCTCCACCGGTCACGTCGGTCACGCCACCCATGGCATTATTTGGTTACAACACTGAATATGTTGGTAAGAACCATTTCTTAAGAGTCCACAGGAGGGCGCACCGGGCTACGCAATGAAAAGTTGACAGGCAAGTCATTATTTTTTACCGGAAGGCTAGCCAACTAGTCAGTGGTGTCTCTTTTTTCAACAAAAAATTAAACGGATATATCTTGTAATTTAACAAAATAGTAAGGTGGCCAATAACTGGGGACCATATGCCGATAATACGGGATGTATTTATTTGCTAAACCGCTTATCAAAAAGCTGATAATAGTAGTATTTCCACTGAAATGTCAAATAATCGCATAACATTGAAGGCTTGATCACAAGATAACACTGTTGAAGGTAATATATTTCTTAAACGCTGTTGAATATGCCGATAATACGGGGTTCCACGCTACACCACTGGTCAAAAGTTTGAGAACACCTACTCATTCAAGGGTTTTTCTTTATTTTTACTATTTTCTTACATTGTAGAATAATAGTGAAGACATCAAAACACAGATATTACTGCACTGTCGGAGCTAGAAGCACAAGGATTTCGCTACACCCGCAATAACATCTGCTAAACACGTGTATGTGACAAATACAATTTGATTTGATTTGAAAACTATGAAATAACGCATATGGAATCATGTAGTAACCAACAAAGTGTTAAATCAAAATATATTTTATATTTGAGATTCTTCAAATAGCCACCCTTTGAGATTCTTCAAATAGCCACCCTTTGCCTTGATGACAGCTTTGCACACTCTTGGCATTCTCTCAACCAGCTTCACCTGGAATGCTTTTCCAACAGTCTTGAAGGAGTTCCCACATATGCTGAGCACTTGTTGGCTGCTTTTCCTTCACTCTGCGGTCCGACTCATCCCAAACCATCTTAATTTGGTTGAGGTCGGGTGATTGTGGAGGCCAGGTCATCTGATGCAGCACTCCATCACTCTCCTTCTTGGTAAAATAGCCCTTACACAGCCTGGAGGTGTGTTGGGGTAATGTCCTGTTGAAAAACAAATGATAGTCCCACTAAGCCCAAACCAGATGGGATGGCGTATCGCTGCAGAATGCTGTGGTAGCCATGCTGGTTAAGTGTGCCTTGAATTCTAAAGAAATCACAGACAGTGTCACCAGCAAAGCACCCCCACACCAAAACACCTCCTCCTCCATGCTTTACGGTGGGAAATGCACATGCGGAGATCATCCATTCACCCACACCACGTCTCACAAAGACACGGCGGTTGGAACCAAAAATCTCCAATTTGGACTCCAGGATTGTCGTTTCTCTTTGCTTATTTGAGCTGTTCTTGCCATAATATGGACTTGGTCTTTTACCAAATAGGGCTATCTTCTGTATACCCCCTACCTTGTTACAACACAACTGTTTGGCTCAAACGCATTAAGAAGGAAAGAAATTCCACAAAATTAACTTTTAAGAAGGCACACCTGTTAATTGAAATGCATTCCAGGTGACTACCTCATGAAGCTGGTTGAGAGAATGCCAAGAGTGTGCAAAGCTGTCATCAAGGCAAAGGGTGGCAACTTTGAAAAATCTCAAATATAAAATATATATATTTGTTTAACACTTTTTTGGTTACTAGATGATTCCATATGTGTTATTTCATAGTTTTGACGTCTGGACATCTGAGCTGTTGTGGAATTGGACCATCATTGTGAGATATTTCCACATGGTCCTTCACCACAGCCATCAGAGGGTCAAACTCTGACATCTGTCTTATAACTTGAAACCATTTTTTAAACCTAAGAAGTTTTGAAAAAGAAACCCTGAGATAATATTCATCACTTAGATGTATAAGGCCATGCACATAATGTCTGTCTTATAACTTGAAACCATTTTTCTCTTTACTATAAAACTGGCCAAAATGCGCTTCAAAAGACATTAGTAAAGTATATATTATTAGTATATTGGCACTAGTAAAGTATATATTATTAGTATATTGGCACTAGTAAAGTATATATTATTAGTATATTGACACTAGTAAAGTATATATTATTAGTATATTGACACTAGTAAAGTATATATTATTAGTATATTGACACTAGTAAAGTATATATTATTAGTATATTGACACTAGTAAAGTATATATTATTAGTATATTGACACTAGTAAAGTATATATTATTAGTATATTGGCACTAGTAAAGTATATATTATTAGTATATTGACACTAGTAAAGTATATATTATTAGTATATTGACACTAGTAAAGTATATACTATTAGTATATTGACACTAGTAAAGTATATACTATTAGTATATTGACACTAGTAAAGTATATACTATTAGTATATTGACACTAGTAAAGTATATACTATTAGTATATTGACACTAGTAAAGTATATATTATTAGTATATTATTGTTATTCTCAGACCTGTTACAATTATATTTCAAAATGGCCCCATGGCAAAGTTGATACTGCAGTGAGATTTCAAAACTTGTAAAACCATGACCAGAGAGAGATTGATGTCAATGGTATTGGTTGTAGTGAAAGGCTAGTTTTTAGTTACAGGCCAGTTTGAGTCACAGGCCATGCCGCAGCTGGTCTGATGTGGGCTCTGATGTCGTGGACGTGGGCTCTGATGTCGTGGATGTGGGCTCTGATGTCGTGGACGTGGGCTCTGATGTCGTGGATGTGGGCTCTGCTCCCTACTCCCTATGTGATTTTTTGAATGAATTGTAATATCTTTCCTGTTAAAATAATAAAATACAATTCTGAGTAATGAGTATATGTCTACTTGTTCATTATTTAAGGTTGTTATAGCTGTTTGTATTTTGATATAGTGTAATGCAACTGAATTGAAAACTATCTGGGGTGGATGGGTAATATTAATATGAATTTCATCGGCAGTGTCGGTTTAGTTCTGGCAGAAGAAGAAATCAACCCGATGTACTCTGGCCGATTCTGGGCAGTCTTTCAATATGACGTATAATGTCGCACCGAAATAGGGTTGGATTGGGCCAAAACCTCTTTGCTAGCTGGGATTTGACCTAACCCAAACTTAATGCAAATGTCACTTAAACATGAATGTTGAGACAATTATTTTTCGTATATCATCAATAAATACACATAATAACACTTTTATACTGTTGTGTATAGGACTTTTATTTTGAACAATACCGAAATTCCGTGACCCGGAAGTCATTTTATAGTGTTGCTGACGAGACGCTGTTGGAGATGCGGAAGTAGACAGTTGTAGCAATTAGCCACCTAATTATTAACTAAACTGAACATTTACTTGATAAAGACAACGATAAATAGGCCCTGAATTTCATGATATACTCGTTGATACATATTTGTTGGTGAAAACTACAGATTTCCTCGCGCAACCAGCTGAGAATTTGAAAACAACCGAACGTAAGTTAGTTTTGCTAAGCTAGCTACTGTTAGAACAGCTGGTAAATCAATCTTGACCCTGCAATTCATGTTTTTCAGTATGGGATGATGGTGAAACATGTCTAGTTAGCATACATCAAGTGTATGGGTAACTTCAAATCGGTCATGTCTAGCTAGCAAGTCGCCCATTGAGGTTAACTTCACATCGGTCACGGCTAGCTAACTAGCTAGTTAGCAGCCCAAACATGATATCAGGGCCAACTAAACTTGGCTAGCGACAGATTCAGCATGCTCAGACGTTTCTGTTGACTAGCTAGTCCAAAATTGTGGGGGGGGAAAAAGCACTAATGTTTATGCACATAATACTTAATATACATAAGAATACTTAATTGTGGACACTTTATAACAGTGTGTGTCATCAGGGAGAGGCTGTTGTCCGTATGTGGCGCAGGGAGAGTCGAGTGGTGACGAACTGGTTCCTACTGAGCCCTTCCCAGCAGGAGCGTCAAGGATGGCTGGGGTCGGTCCGGAGGGGTTGGAGAATTTTTCAAACACCTAAAACAACTTTTTCATGAAATCTACCCATACGGAAAAATAATATATTTCAATATAAACTGAACAAAAATATAAACACAAAATGCAACAATTTCAAAGATTTTACTGCGTTACAGTTCATATAAAGAAATCAGTCAATTGAGCTCCTGCCCAAGTCAAGCACTGCCAATACATACATCTATCCACATTTTGCGGGTGTTAATTAATAATATATAAATTATATAAAATTAACCACCCGCCAAATGTGGGTAGATTTAGGTATTGGCAGTGCTTGACTTGGGCAGGAACTCACTGGAGCGGAGTACCAGCGCCTCAAATGTTCTACTGCTTGAGCTCCTGTTCCTCTTATAGAATATTAGCTCAAAAGTATTATGGAGCTCCTGCACCTAAATATAAAGAGTCCTGGCACCAAATATGATTACCTGCGTCTATTTCAGTCAAAATCAAGCACTGGGTATTGGTGGGTAAGAATGTCTATTTTACCAGCCACGTTGGCGGGTGGTCAAATTGCAGTGCTCTACAGTGTGAGCATTACATTTGCGAACAAAAATTGTCAAAAGTCAAGTATGAGCACGTGTGAGTTGAGATTGATTGTAGAAAAATGCAGCAGTAGCTGTTTTCAATGTATTTCTGCTGTTTTATTTCATAGCTGATAATCACACAAAGAAATACAAATCCTACATCCCACCTCAGGCAACAACATTGACTGGCAGGAGAGCTGTGTGCTCTGAGTGAAGTGCTAATAGATTCATTTTTGAAAGCGGTGAGCACAGGCATAAAGGCTGGTTGAAGCATTTTTACATTTTAGTCATTTAGCAGACGCTCTTATCCAGAGCGACTTACAGGAGCAATTAGGGTTAAGTGCCTTGCTCAAGGGCACATCGACAGATCTTTCACCTAGTCGGCTCGGGGATTAGAACCAGCGACCTTTCGGTTACTGGCACAACGCTCTTACCCACTAAGCTACCTGAGCGGTGTGCACAGGCATAAAGGCTGGTCGAAGCGGTGAATCAGCTCAATATGTAGTGTGATTAGTGACATTTACCATTAAACCAAACAACATTACCACGGCAAAACACAATACAGTGTGTGTTTGGGACTTTTACCATTGAAGACCATTAGATACCATAACATTGAAACCATTTAGAACTGCTGTAACCTAATGGTTTGCTTGTTCACCAGGAATGGTCAGGAACAGTAATGAATCCAGACCTTTTTTGAAGGGAATAAACCACACACAAAGGTGCCGTTTCCTGGACACAGATTAAGCATAAAATAAGCTTTCATGGAGGACTGGCTTGAATAGTGAGGATGTCCACACAATGTATTATCATCATGAGCCAAATCTATTGGTTTTCTACCCAAAGTTGCAAAGGAAATGTGATCTATTTGATAAACACAAGAGACCAGCAAAATAGATAAAATAGTAGAGCAGGAACAGCAGCATCTAGTGGTCAAAACCTGGTACTGTCACACTACTTTATGGTAAATAATGCAAGCAACTTCAATTAATATTTCCTCTCAACAGGGGAAAATACATCACCAGATTCACAGAGAATACATTTGATCGTATAGAAGCAAAACTCCAAGCCACAGCTTCATAGAGAACTCATACCACAGCTTCATAGAGAACTCCAAGCCACAGCTTCATAGAGAACTCATACCACAGCTTCATAGAGAACTCATACCACAGCTTCATAGAGAACTCATACCACAGCTTCATAGAGAACTCATACCACAGCTTCATAGAAAACTCATACCACAGCTTCATAGAGAACTCATACCACAGCTTCATAGAGAACTCATACCACAGCTTCATAGAGAACTCATACCACAGCTTCATAGAGAACTCATACCACAGCTTCATAGAGAACTCATACCACAGCTTCATAGAGAACTCATACCACAGCTTCATAGAGAACTCATACCACAGCTTCATAGAGAACTCCAAGCCACAGCTTCATAGAGAACTCCAAGCCACAGCTTCATAGAGAACTCCAAGCCACAGCTTCATAGAGAACTCATACCACAGCTTCATAGAGAACTCATACCACAGCTTCATAGAGAACTCATACCACAGCTTCATAGAGAACTCATACCACAGCTTCATCGAGAACTCATACCCCAGCTTCATAGAGAACTCATACCACAGCTTCATAGAGAACTCCAATCCACAGCTTCATAACTCACCCACGCTTCATAACTCAACCACAGCTTCATAAGAACTCATACCACAGCTTCATAGAAACTCATACCACATTCTGAAACTCATACCACAGCTTCTTCAGAGAACTCATACCACAGCTTCATAGAGAACTCCTACCACAGCTTCATAGAGAACTCATACCACAGCTTCATAGAGAACTCATACCACAGCTTCATAAGAACTCATACCACAGCTTCATAGAGAACTCATACCACGCTTCATAGAGAACTCATACCACAGCTTCATAGAGACTCATACCACAGCTTCATAAACTCCAAGCCACAGCTTCATAGAGAACTCATACCACAGCTTCATAAAACTCATACCACAGCTTCATAGAGAACTCATACCACAGCTTCATAAACTCCAAGCCACAGCTTCATGGAGAACTCATACCACAGCTTCATAGAGAACTCATACCACAGCTTCATACAGAACTCATACCACAACTTCATAAGAACTCATGCCCAGCTTCATAAACTCTCCACAGCTTCATAGAGAACTCATACCACAGCTTCATAGAGCACTCAACCACAGCTTCATAGAGACTCCAAGCCTCAGCTTCATGAACTTCAAGCCACAGCTTCATAGGGAACTCAAGCCACGCTTCACTAGAGAACTCATACCCCAGCTTCATCCAAACTCATACCCAGCTTCATAGAGAACTCATACCACAGCTTCATAGCTCATACCACAGCTTCATAGAACTCATCCCGCTTCATAAGAACTCATACCACAGCTTCATGGAGAACTCATACCACAGCTTCATAGAGAACTCCAACCACAGCTTCATAGAACTCATACCACCTTCATGAGAACTCATACCACACTTCATAAACTCATCCACAGCTTCATAGAGAACTCCAAGCCACAGCTTCATGAAACTCATACCACAACTTCATGAGAACTCATACCACGCTTCATAGAGAACTCATACCACAGCTTCACTAGGAACTCATACCACCTTCCTAGAAACTCATACCCAGCTTCATAAGAACTCATACCACAGCTTCATAGAGAACTCATACCACAGCTTCATAAACTCATACCACAGCTTCATAGAAACTCCAAGCCACAGCTTCACTAGAGAACTTCAATCCACAGCTTCATAAACTCACCCCTTCATAAAACTCCTACCACAGCTTCATAAGAACTCATACCACACTTCATGAAACTCCTACCACAGCTTCATAGAGAACTCATACTCTATGCTGATTGTTGGGGGTGGGAGTGGGGTAGCTTTAGACATTTTCTGGGGATTCTTCATGTCTTCCTCATTGTAGGAACAGTTTGGTCCAAATCGGATGTTTGGTACTATATTGAATATAATCTGAATCCAATCAATTACAATTTGGCAATTTGGGTGCAATCAATTAGCTTATGTTCTCAGATATAAAATTACATTTCAACAAAAATAATGTTTCAGGATGCCAATCTAACTACAGAAACTATTTCAGAACAATCTGAGATGGTGGGTGTCATGGCTGGCTGAGACTAACCTGGAGCGACTCATAGGCTGCTATCCTGGTCGGAGTATAATCTAGTGGGACTAGTTGTCCAGCAACACACAACAGCTTACCAATACTCAAATTACTTCTCCCAGGCACATCGAAATAAACAACTTTTTCCAGGTTTTATCCCCTATGCTGCTGTTGCTGCCAGCTACCACTACTTAGCTGCTGGGAAGGGCTCTCAGGACTGAACTCTCATTCGTCTCCACGTACTCGCAGCTGCCGCCTCTGTGCTGCGCACATCCTGAGTGGCGCAGTGGTCTAAGGCACTCATCGCAGTGCTAACTGTGCCACTAGAGATCCTTTCGAATCGGCTCTGCTCGCAGCCGCGCGCCGGGAGACTCATGTGCACTGTGGCGCCAGCTTCGTCCAGGGTAGGGGAGGAATGGCCGGCAGGATGTAGCTCAGTTGATAGAGCATGGCGTTTGCAGCGCCAGGGTTGTGGGTTTGATTCCCCACGGGGGCCATATAAAATAAAAAATATATTCACTAACTGTAAGTCGCTCTGGATACGTCTGCTAAATGACTAAAATGTAAATGTAAATTAATATCATCATTTGGGCACCAGGAGTGTCCGTATACCTGTCCTGTCGTCATGCCACTGGCTTGTTGTCACCAGGAAACTAACTTCTTCACTGACTAATAGCTTAATCCGTTACGTTGGGCTGCCTGTTTCCATCAATGTGATTTTACAGTATCATATTTTAAGTTTTCATTAGTCAGTGAATACTTCTCTCCTTTGGGCGCGTTCGATCTTAACTTTGCTGAAACCTGGCAGATCTTACAACGCCTATAATATTTTAAGTATCACTAACCACATACGTTATAGCATTTCACCAGTCTGACACAGTCGATGACATGCACGCAACCATTGGTTGTTGCCTGCGCCTTAGCTGAGCCCCCCCTGTGACAAGTGCTAATGGAAACTGAGCTTAATCAATCATTTATTGATTATTGAACTCCCTGTCAGGTCTGTAGGTGAGGTGGGTGGAACCCCTGGCGAGCCGCCCATAGCCAGCTGGTCAAAAATAGTGCACTATATAGGGTGCATTTCTAAAACTAACAATGTTTATTTCCTGTCAGGTGTGTAGGAGAAAGGTCCGGATGGCGGACCACACTGATGTCAGCCTGCCCCCTGAAGGCCGTGTCCGTGCCTGACCAAAGGGCAGCTCTGTGGGCGTGAGCGAGGATGTTCCCCCGGAGGCTACTTCGGTCCGGCATGGAGATGATCCGCACTGCCCCAACATCTACACTGAGGAGGGAACACCCAGGCCGCCTTCGTACTCTACAACAAGTACATCACTAAGTTGAGTTGGTGAAAGCTTTCCTTGTCTCAGCTGGTAAGCACGGTTGAAACGCCATAGTGGGTTCGATCGGGACCACCCATACTAAAAATGTCATGCACACACATGACTGTAAGTGGCTTTATCAAAGCGTCTGCTAAATGCATATTATATTAATTTGAGGTTAAAATAGCCTACCCACCAGCTCCGTTAATTTTGGGTTTTAGGGTAAGCCAGATTAAGGGTGTTTCAAGGGGACGGTCATGTCACAAGACAGAGGACCCAAGATGGTGTCCGGGGGAGGGGGGGAGGGACCCAGGATGGTGTCTGGGGGAGAGGGGAGAGGAGACCCAAGATGGTGTCTGGGGGGAGAGAGAGAGAGGACCCAAGATGGTGTCGGGGAGAGAGAGAGGACCCAAGATGGTGTCTGGGGGGAGAGGGAGGAGGACCCAAGATGGTGTCCGGGGAAGGAAGAGAGAGGACCCAAGATGGTGTCGGGGAGTATGGTAGGTGGGTGAGTCCGGACACATCGGTGAACAGGTCGGGGACCTCCCAGCACAGGCGAGGTGGACTGACAATCAATCAATCAATCAATCAATATTCATGTTTTCAACGGTCTACATCGATAAATTCATTTTTTCATCCCCATTTAGAGTTAATGCAGTTAAAGAGAGAGGTTAACGCAGGTCTGAGTACCCTCCGGTGAACAGGTCGGGTTCCATGGCTGCAGGCAGAAGAGTTGAAACTGGAGCAGCAGCACGACCCAGGTGGACTGGGGACAGCCAGGTGTCATCAGGTGGACTGGGGACAGCCAGGGTCATCAGGCCAGGTAGTCCTGAGGCATGGTCCTAGGGCTCAGGTCCTCCGGGAGGGGAGGGAGAGAGAGAGAGAATTAGAGGGAGCATACATAAATTCACACAGGACACGGATGAGACAGAGAATAACACCAGATATAACAGACTGCCCTAGCCCCCGGCACATAGACTATTGCAGCATAGATACTGGAGGCTGAGACAGGAGGGGGTCGGGAGACACTGTGGCCCCGTCCGACGTACCCCGGACAAGGCCAACCAGGCAGGATATAACCCCACCCACTTTGCCAAACACAGCCCCCACACCACCAGAGGGATATCAACAGACCACCAACCTACTACCCTGAGACAAGGCTGAGTATAGCCCACCAACCTACTACCCTGAGACAAGGCTGAGTATAGCCCACCAACCTACTACCCTGAGACAAGGCTGAGTATAGCCCACCAACCTACTACCCTGAGACAAGGCTGAGTATAGCCCACCAACCTACTACCCTGAGACAAGGCTGAGTGCATAGCCCACCAACCTACTACCCTGAGACAAGGCTGAGTATGGCCCACCAACCTACTTTACCCTGAGACAAGGCTGAGTAGCGCCCACCAACCTACTACCCTGAGACAAGGCTGAGTATAGCCCACCAACCTACTACCCTGAGACAAGGCTGAGTATAGCCCACCAACCTACTACCCTGAGACAAGGCTGAGTATAGCCCACCCAACCTACTACCCTGAGACAAGGCTGAGTATAGCCCACCAACCTACTACCCTGAGACAAGGCTGAGTATAGCCCACCAACCTACTACCCTGAGACAAGGCTGAGTATAGCCCACCAACCTACTACCCTGAGACAAGGCTGAGTATAGCCCACCAACCTACTACCCTGAGACAAGGCTGAGTATAGCCCACAAAGATCTCCTCCACTGCACGAGCCGAGGAGGAAGATCACGTCAGTGACTCAACCCACTCAAATCGAGTATAGCTCAATAAAGCCTGGCACGACGTGACACACCCCCCCTAGGGATGGCATGGAAGAGCACTAGTAAGCCAGTGACTCAGCCCCCGTAATAGGGTCAGAGGCAGAGGATCCCAGTGGAGAGAGGGGAGCCGGCCAGACAGAAACAGTCACTCCAGTGCCTTACTGGTCACCTTCACACCCCTGGGCCAGACTACACTCAATCATAGGACCTACTGAAGAGATAAGTCTTCAGTAAAGACTTAAAGGTCGAGACCGAGTCTGCGTCTCTCACATGGATAGGCAGACCATTCCATACAAATGGAGCTATATAGGAGAAAGCCCTGCCTCCAGCTGTTTGCTTAGAAATTCTAGGGACAATAAGGAGGCCTGCGTCTTGTGACCGTAGCGTACGGGTAGGTATGTACGGCAGGACCAAATCGGAGAGATAGGTAGGAGCAAGCCCATGTAATGCTTTGTAGGTTAGCAGTAAAACCTTGAAATCAGCCCTGGCCTTAACAGGAAGCCAGTGGAGAGAGGCCAGCCCTAGCCTTAACAGGGAGCCAGTGTAGAGAGGCTAGCACTGGAGTAATATGATCAAGTTTTTTGGGTTGTAGTCAAGATTCTAGCAGCCGCGTTTAGCACTAACTGAAGTTTATTCAGTGCTTTATCCGGGTAGCCGGAGAGTAGAGCATTGCAGTAGTCTAATCTAGAAGTGACAAAAGCATGGATTAAGCTTTTCTGCATCATTTTCTGTACCAAAACGTTTCAGATTTCTGCAACGTTACGAAGATGTGTTTCTGTTTGTCATAATGTTTCTATTCAGGCTGTTCATTGAGAAGCTTCCTAAACACAGAGACTACAAAACAGCCAACATTCCAGAGAAGAAGACACCTTGAAGGTGGATTCTAGATTCTAATCGTAGTGTTCTAGGACAGTGTTTCCCAACCCTGGTCCACCAGTACCCCCCAACAACCCAACCCGATCCTCCAGTACCCCCCAACAACCCAACCTTGTCCTCCAGTATCCCCCAACAACCCAACCTGATCCTCAGTACCCCCCAACAACCCAACCCTGATCCTCCAGTACCCCCCAACAACCCAACCCTGGTCCTCCAGTACCCCCAACAACCCAACCCCTTGTCCTCCAGTATCCCCCAACAACCCCAACCCTGATCCTCCAGTACCCCCAACAACCCAACCCTTGTCCTCCAGTATCCCCCAACAACCCAACCCTGATCCTCCAGTCCCCCCAACAACCCAACCCCTGATCCTCCAGTACCCCCCCCAACAACCCAACCCTGGTCCTCCAGTACCCCCAACAACCCAACCCTTGTCCTCCAGTATCCCCCCAACAACCCAACCCTGATCCTCCAGTACCCCCCCCAACAACCCAACCCCTGGTCCTCCAGTATCCCCCCAACAACCCAACCCTGATCCTCCAGTATCCCCCCAACAACCCAACCCTGGTCCTCAGTATCCCCCCAACAACCCCAAACCCTGATCCTCCAGTATCCCCCCAACAACCCCAACCCTGATCCTCCAGTACCCCCAACAACCCAACCCTGGTCCTCCAGTATCCCCCCCCAACAACCCAACCCTGATCCTCCAGTATCCCCCCCAACAACCCAACCCTGGTCCTCCAGTATCCCCCCAACAACCCCAACCCTGATCCTCCAGTATCCCCCCCAACAACCCAACCCTGGTCCTCCAGGTCCTCCAGTATCCCCCAACAACCCAACCCTGATCCACTAGTATCCCCCCCCAACAACCCAACCCCTGATCCACTAGTATCCCCCCAACAACCCAACCCTGATCCTCCAGTATCCCCCCAACAACCCAACCCTGGTCCTCCAGTACCCCCCAACAACCCAACCCCTTGTCCTCCAGTATCCCCCCAACAACCCCAACCCTTGTCCTCCAGTATCCCCCAACAACCCAACCCTGATCCTCCAGTACCCCCCAACAACCCCAACCCTGATCCTCCAGTATCCCCCAACAACCCAACCCTGATCCTCCAGTACCCCCCAACAACCCAACCCTTGTCCTCCAGTATCCCCCAACAACCCAACCCTGATCCTCCAGTACCCCCCCCAACAACCCAACCCTGGTCCTCCAGTATCCCCCCAACAACCCAACCCTGATCCTCCAGTATCCCCCCAACAACCCAACCCTGGTCCTCCAGTATCCCCCAACAACCCAACCCCTGATCCTCCAGTATCCCCCAACAACCCAACCCTGGTCCTCCAGGTCCTCCAGTATCCCCCAACAACCCAACCCTGGTCCTCCAGTATCCCCCCAACAACCCAACCCTGATCCTCCAGTATCCCCCCCAACAACCCAACCCCTGATCCACTAGTATCCCCCCAACAACCCAACCCTGATCCACTAGTATCCCCCCAACAACCCAACCCTGGTCCTCCAGTATCCCCCCAACAACCCAACCCTGGTCCTCCAGTATCCCCCCAACAACCCAACCCTGATCCACTAGTATCCCCCAACAACCCCAACCCTGATCCACTAGTATCCCCCCAACAACCCAACCCTGATCCACTAGTATCCCCTCCCAACAACCCAACCCTGATCCACTAGTATCCCCCCCAACAACCCAACCCTGATCCACTAGTATCCCCCCAACAACCCAACCCTGATCCACTAGTATCCCCCCAACACACCCAACCCTGATCCACTAGTATCCCCCAACAACCCAACCCTGGTCCTCCAGGTCCTCCAGTATCCCCAACAACCCAACCTGATCCACTAGTATCCCCCCCAACAACCCCAACCTGGTCCTCCAGGTCCTCCCAGTATCCCCCAACAACCCAACCCTGATCCACTAGTATCCCCCCAACAACCCAACCCTGATCCTCCAGTATCCCCCAACAACCCAACCCTGGTCCTCCAGTATCCCCCCAACAACCCCAACCCTGGTCTTCCACACTGTTCTAGGACCTCTACGGTTCTCTCTTTTGATGTGACATGCTCTCATCTGTCCCAACAGAGACTGAAGGAGGTGGCCTTCCCTCAAGCAGAGGTGCTGAAGAAGGCTCTTCTCAAGATATATGAGCAGGAGCATGCACAGTATCTCATCAAAAAAGGTAAGAAGGCTTCTGCCCACCCAACTATATACCCCCAGTAGAGCCCTCTGTCCACCCCCTGTAGACCTTCCTGCCCATTTTACAACTATATACCCCCAGTAGAGCCCTCTGTCCACCCCTGTGAGACCTTCCTGCCCATTTTACAACGATATACCCCCAGTAGAGCCCTCTGTCCACCCCTGTAGGCCTTCCTGCCCATTTTACAACGATATACCCCCAGTAGAGCCCTCTGCCCACCTGATTTGGTTGATTATAATACTGTGTGTAGAAAGCGGAGGAGGCCACCCTGGCGCAGCAGCAGTCGAAGCAGCAGGCGGTACAAGCAGAGCGGGACCGTGTTATGGAGCTACAGCGCCGCCAACGGGAACAAGAGCAGTTCAGCGCCTTCGAGGAGATGATCAGGTATGGAGTAACCTTACTGCCAACAGAAACTTCATATGAATGTAATCCTTTTTTTTCATTTGCATTTAAGAAATGTAATTTGAATTCATAAATTCAACTTGTCGGCTATTTCATGATTTGAAACTGGATTGGATTAATATTGCATTCATTTTCATTCACGTGATTTTCCTGTTTTATATACACTATGTTGGAATAATACTGTGACATTTTGAAAATGTTGAGAATGCCTTTTTAGTGTAAGAGCAGTTTTGTTTTGGTGGGATGGAGTTTTGGCCTGCATGGTGACATCACCTGTTTTCCCCTTCCCACTCAGACCACTCCCAGACAGTCCTGGCAATATTCTTGCTTGAGAAATTGCTCTTTGCTAAGAAGCTATTTTTGTTTATTTTTGACCAATTGAAACCAATCACAGTACCTAGTTGTCACCCAGAGATTATTTGATATTGAGATCAAAACGGCTGCATTGTACCTTTTTTTAAATATTCAAATATGAATCAATATTGACCCTAACGTGACTCCGTAATCAGACGTCAGGAGCTGGAGAAGGAGAGACTGCGTATCCTTCAGGAGTTTCATGCTCCTGGGGCCCCTCCCCCCGACGCACCCCTCCTCCCAGGGATCCAGGGCCCCTCCCTGCCCCTGGCCCCACCCCCTCTGAGCCCGGGGGACAGCACCATCCAGAGAACCCCCTGGCGGCAGCACCGGGCCCACAGCACTCCCCACCTTCGACCGGGACGCTCAAACCTGGGGGTCTGGTCAGCCCTAGTGGGAACAACAGTGAGTACACACACACACATACGCTGAGTGGACAAAACATTAGGAACACCTGCTTTTTCCATGACATAGACTGACCAGGTGAATCCAGGTGACAGCTATGATCCCTTATTGATGTCACTTGTTAAATCCACTTCAATCAGTGTAGATGAAGGGGAGGAGACAGGTTAAAGAAGGATGTTTAAGCCTTGAGACAATTGAGACATAGATTGTGTATGTGTGCCATTCAGAGGGTGAATGGGCAAGACAAAATATTTAAGTGCCTTTGAACGGGGTATGGTAGTAGGTGCCAGGCGCACCGGTTTGAGTCAAGAACTGCAATGCTGCTGGGTTTTTCACGCTCAACAGTTTCCCATGTGTATCAAGAATGGTCCACCACCCAAAGGACATCCAGCCAACTTGACACAACTGTGGGAAGCATTGGAGTCAACATGGGCCAGCATCCCTGTGGAACGCTTTCGGCACCTTGTAGAGTCCATGCCCCGACGAATTGAGGCTGTTCTGAGGGCAAAAGGGGGCGCAACTCAATATTTGGAAGATGTTCCTAATGAACGATTCAAAGGCTGATCAACTTCTTCTACTCTGTACTACTTTTCTCCACGGATGTTTCATCTGGCTCCACAACATAGAATATAATATCATTTTATTTTGGCTTTGCAAATAAAACATACAAATTAAATTAAACATATGATTCACATTTGATTGAGAGGATAACACATTTATTAAAACACTTCTTTCTGAAGTGGTCCTCAACATGATCATTCATGATGGTGTATTGTCCCTCCTGTGTCCAGACACCATGGATGGCATGGTGGATGGCATCCGGCAGCTGGCAGTGCCCTCAGAGCTGTGCAGCAGCTTCCTCAGACTAGCTGATTCCAACACCAGACGAGCTGTGGAGACCTGTGGCATCCTCTGTGGCAAACTGGTAAGACCTAACTCTGTGTGTCTGTCTCTGTGTGTCTGTCTCTGTGTGTCTGTCTCTGTGTGTCTGTCTCTGTGTGTCTGTCTCTGTGTGTCTGTCTCTGTGTGTCTGTCTCTGTGTGTCTGTCTGTCTCTGTGTGTCTGTCTCTGTGTGTGTCTGTCTCTGTGTGTCTGTCTCTGTGTGTCTGTCTCTGTCTGTCTGTCTCTGTGTGTCTGTCTCTGTGTGTGTGTGTCTGTCTCTGTGTGTCTGTCTGTCTCTGTGTGTCTGTCTCTGTGTGTGTCTGTCTCTGTGTGTCTGTCTCTGTGTGTCTGTCTCTGTGTGTCTGTCTCTGTCTGTCTGTCTGTCTCTGTGTGTCTGTCTCTGTCTGTCTGACTCTGTCTCTGTGTGTCTGTGTCTGTCTGTCTGACTCTGTCTCTGTGTGTCTGTCTCTGTGTGTCTGTCTCTGTGTGTCTGTCTCTGTGTGTCTGTCTCTGTGTGTCTGTCTCTGTGTGTCTGTCTCTGTGTGTCTGTCTCTGTGTGTCTGTCTCTGTGTGTCTGTCTCTGTGTGTCTGTCTCTGTGTGTCTGTCTCTGTGTGTCTGTCTCTGTGTGTCTGTCTCTGTGTGTCTGTCTCTGTGTGTCTGTCTCTGTGTGTGTCTGTCTCTGTGTGTCTGTCTCTGTGTGTGTCTGTCTCTGTGTGTCTGTCTCTGTGTGTCTGACCCTGTGTGTGTTCCAGCTGAGGAATGCGTTCACGGTGACCCATGTGATCGTGCCGAAGCAGAACGGCGGACCAGACTACTGCGACACGGAGAACGAGGAGGAGCTGTTTCTGATCCAGGACCAGTATGACCTCATCACCCTGGGGTGGATACATGTGAGTTACACCAGAGACACTTCTAGGAGTGCTGATCTAGGACCAGTTAAACATGTTCCTCAGCGAATTAAGCCTGCTTTATGTTTTGTTTGCTTGTCATGATACTTTTTAAGTAAAACCAAACTGCTATTGTGATAACCCTACCAGAGATACACCATATATACAGCAGTATGTGGACACCCCTTCAAATTAGTGGATACGGCTATTTCAGCCACACCAGTTGCTGACAGGTGTATAAAATCGAGCACACAGCCATGCAATCTCCATAGACAAACATTGGCAGTAGAATGGCCTTACTAAAGAGCTCAGTGACTTTCAACGTGGCACCGTCACAGGATGCCACCTTTCCAACAAGTCAGTTCGTTGAATATCTGCCCTGCTAGAGCTGCCCCGGTCAACTGTAAGTGCTGTTATTGTGAAGTGGGAACTTCTAGGAGCAACAACGGCTCAGCTGCGAAGTGGTAGGCCACACAAGCTCACAGAACGGGACCGGCGAGTGCTGAAGCGCGTAAAAATCGTCTGTCCTCGGTTGCAACACTCTACCGAGTTCCAAACTGCCTCTGGAAGTAACGTCAGCACAAGAACTGTTCGTCGGGAGCTCCATGAAATGGGTTTCCAGTCATTTAGCAGACGCTCTTATCCAGAGCGACTTACAGTTAGTGAGTGCATACATTTTCATACTGGCCCCCCGTGGGAAACGAACCCACAACCCTGGCGTTGCAAGCGCCATGCTCTACCAACTGAGCTACAGGGGACACTCTCAATGGTGCATCTGTAAAAGTTTGTGAGGGTCTTAGGGCCTAGCCAAATTTCTTCAGCCTCCTGAGGTTGAAGAGGCACTGATGCGCCTTCTTCACTACACTGTCTGTGTGGGTGGACCATTTCTGATGTCAGTGATGTGTACGCCGAGGAACTTGAAGCTTTTCACAGTCGAGCTGGATGGGGGCGCGCTCCCTCTGCTGTCTCCTGAAGTCCACGATCGGCTCCTTCGTTTTGTTGAGGGAGAGGTTATTTTCCTGGCACCACTCTGCCAGGGCCCTCACCTCCTCCCTGTAGGCTGTCTCGTCATTGTTTGTAATCAGGCCTACCACTGTTGTGTCATCTGTAAACTTGATGATTGCAGTCATGGGTGAACAGGGAGTACAGGAGGGGGCTGAGGACGCACCCTTGTGGGGCCCCTGTGTTGAGGATCAGCGTAGTGGAGGTGTTGTTGCCTACCTTCACCACCTGGGGGCGGCCCGTCAGGAAGTCCAGGACTCAGTTGCACAGGGCGGGGTTCAGACCCAGGGCCCCGAGCTTAATGAGGGTACTATGGTGTAGAAGGCTGAGCTGTAGTCAATCAACAGCCTTCTTACATAGGTAGTCCTCTTGTCCAGATGGGATAGGGCAGTGGGCAGTGTGATGGCGATGGCATCATCCCTGGATCTATTGGGGCGGTAAGCAAATTGCAGTGGGTCTAGGGTGACAGGTAAGGTGGAGGTGATATGATCCTTAACTAGCTTCTCAAAGCACTTCATGATGACAGAAGTGAGTGCTTCGGGGGCAATAGTAATTTACTTCAGTTACCTTCGCTTTCTTGGGTACAGAAACAATGGTGGCCATCTCGAAGCATGTTGAGACAGCAGACTGGGAAGGGAGAGATTGAATATGTCCGTAAACACTCCAGCCAGCTGGTCTGCGCATGCTCTGAGGACGTGGCTAGGGATGCCATCTGGGCCGGCAGCCTTGCAAGGGTTAACACACTTAAACGTCTTACTCACATCAGCCACGGAGAACGAGAACTCGGGAGCGGCCCGTGTCGGCAGCACTGTGTTATCCTCAAAGTGGGTGAAGAAGGTGTTTAGCTTGTCTGGGAGCAAGACGTAGGAGTCCGTGACGTGGCTGGTTTTCCCTTTATAAATCCGTGACTGTCTGGAGTCCCTGCCACATACGTTTCGTGTCTGAGCCATTGAATTGTGTCACTCTGTCTTTGTACTGGCGTTTTGCCTGTTTGATTGCCTTACGGAGGGCGTAACTACACTGTTTGTATTCAATCATGTTCCCATTCACCTTGCCGTGGTTAAATGCGGTGGTTCGCGCTTTGTTTTTTGCGCGAATGCTGCCGTCTATCCACGTTTTTGGTTAGGTTTTAATCATCACAGTGGGAACAACATCCCCTATAAACTTCCTGATGAACTCAGTCACCCGTGTCAGTGTATACGTCAATGTTATTCTCAGAGCTAACCTGGAACATGTCCCAGTCCGTGTGATCAAAACTACATGCGATGTGTTGATAGAACTTCGGTAGGGTTTTTTCAGATTTGCTTTATTAAAGTACCCAGCTTTAATAAATGCAGCCTCAGGATATGCAGTTTCCAGTTTGCACAAGGTCCAGTGTAGTTCCTTGAAAGCTGTCGTGGTGTTGGTTTTAGGGGGAATATACACGGCTGTGACGATAACCGAAGAAAATTCTCTAGGGAGGTAATGCGGTCGGCATTTGATTGTGAGGTATTCTAGGTCGGGTGGTATTTTTTGTATTTTATTAGGATCCCCATTGGCTGTTGCAAAGCAGCAGCTACTCTTCCTGGGGTCCACACAAAACATTACATAATACAGAACATTAATAGACAAGAACAGCTCAAGGACAGAACTACATCAATTTAAATAAAGGCACACGGAAATCAAATCGAATGTTATTTGCCACATGCGCCGAATACAACAGGTGTAGACATTACCGTGAAATGCTTACTTACAGCCCTTAACCAACAAATGCATTTTTATTTATTTATATATATTATTATTTGTATATATTTTTTTGCCTTCATATCAATACATACAAACTATCTAGGTCAAATATGGGAGAGGCATTGTGCCGTGAGGTGTTGCTTTATTTGTTTTTTGAAGCCAGGTTTGCTGTTCATTTGAGCAATATTGGGATTTACTGGGATTTTGTCCCACTCCTCTTTGCAGATCTTCTCCAAGTCATTAAGGTTTCGAGGCTGACGTTTGGCAACTCGAACCTTCAGCTTCCTCCACGGATTTTCTATGCGATTAAGGTCTGGAGACTGGCTAGGCCACTCCAGGACCTTAATGTGCTTCTTCTTGAGCCACTCCTTTGTTGCCTTGGCCGTGTGTTTTGGGTCATTGTCATGCTGGAATACCCATCCACAACCCATTTTCAATGCTATGGCTGAGGGAAGGAGGTTCTCACCCAAGATTTGATGGTACATGGCCCCGTCCATCGTCCCTTTGATGCGGTGAAGTTGTCCTGTCCCCTTAGCAGAAAAACACCCCCAAAGCATAATGTTTCCACCTCCATGTTTGACGGTGGGGATGGTGTTCTTGGGGTCATAGGCAGCATTCCTCCTCCTCCAAACACGGCGAGTTGAGTTGACGCCAAAGAGCTCGATTTTGGTCGCATCTGACCACAACACTTTCACCCAGTTCTCCTCTGAATCATTCAGATGTTCATTGGCAAACTTCAGACGGCCCTGTATATGTGATTTCTTGAGCAGGGGGACCTTGCGGGCATTTCAGTCCTTCACGGCGTAGTGTGTTACCAATTGTTTTCTTGGTGACTATGGTACCAGCTGCCTTGAGATCATTGACAAGATCCTCCCGTGTAGTTCTGGGCTGATTCCTCACCATTCTCATGATCATTGCAACTCCACGAGGTGAGATCTTACATGGAGCCCCAGGCCGAGGGAGATTGACAGTTATTTTGTGTTTCTTCAATTGGCGAATAATCGCACCAACTGCTGTCACCTTCTCACCAAGCTGCTTGGCGATGGTCTTGTAGCCCATTCCAGCCTTGTGTAGGTCTACAATCTTGTCCCTGACATCCTTGGAGAGCTCTTTGGTCTTGGCCATGGTGGAGAGTTTGGAATCTGATTGATTGATTTCTTCTGTGGACAGGTGTCTTTTATACAGGTAACAAAAAAAATGGGCATCTGCCCTGTCATTGGGTCAAATTCTACAGTTGTCTTATGTTATCTATGACTGCAACCAGACTGTGACCCTGTGGCTCTCCTTGGGCATATCCCTGGAGCGAGCCAGGGTTGAACCCTGTGGCTCTCCTTGGGCAGATCCCTGGAGCGAGCCAGGGTTGAACCCTGTGGCTCTCCTTGGGCAGATCCCTGGAGCGAGCCAGGGTTGAACCCTGTGGCTCTCCTTGGGCAGATCCCTGGGAGCGAGCCAGGGTTGAACCCTGCTGGCTCTCCTTGGGCAGATCCCTGGAGCGAGCCAGGGTTGAACCCTGTGGCTCTCCTTGGGCAGATCCCTGGAGCGAACCAGGGTTGAACCCTGTGGCTCTCCTTGGGCAGATCCCTGGAGCGAGCCAGGGTTGAACCCTGTGGCTCTCCTTGGGCAGATCCCTGGAGCGAGCCAGGGTTGAACAGAGTTCAGGCTAAACCCATTGTCTCTCCTTGGGCGTCTTCTTGATTGATTACAGCATGATGAGGTGGGGTTTGTGTATGTTTGAAAGATTAAGGATGGACCTGTCATGTCCAACAATCAGTCTTCAGGTCAAGCCCGGGAGAGCCGGGGTTGAACAGAGTTTAAACTGAACATGAGTGTTTTTGCAAGATGAGGGATTGGTTGATTGTATTACTATTGATTCTGAACTGAATAAAAGTCAAATTTAGCCGCTTTCAAAGACTAAGGGAGTGGGCGGAGCGGTAGAGAGACTAGGAGTGGGCGGAGCGGTAGAGGGACTAAGGGAGCGGGTGGAGCGGTAGAGAGACTAAGGGAGCGGGCGGAGCGGTAGAGAGACTAAGGGAGCGGGCGGAGCGGTAGAGAGACTAAGGAGCGGGCGGAGCGGTAGAGAGACTAAGGAGCGGGCGGAGCGGTAGAGAGACTAAGGGAGCGGGCGGAGCGGTAGAGAGACTAAGGGAGCGGGCGGAGCGGTAGAGAGACTAAGGGAGCGGTAGAGAGACTAAGGGAGCGGGCGGAGCGGTAGAGAGACTAAGGGAGCGGGCGGAGCGGTAGAGAGACTAAGGGAGCGGGCGGAGCGGTAGAGAGACTAAGGGAGCGGGCGGAGCGGTAGAGAGACTAAGGGAGCGGGCAGAGCGGTAGAGAGACTAAGGGAGTGGTAGAGAGACTAAGGGAGCGGGCGGAGCGGTAGAGAGACTAAGGGAGTGGTAGAGAGACTAAGGGAGTGGGCGGAGCGGTAGAGAGACTAAGGGAGCGGTAGAGAGACTAAGGGAGCGGGCGGAGCAGTAGAGAGACTAAGGGAGTGGGCGGAGCGGTAGAGAGACTAAGGGAGCGGGCGGAGCAGTAGAGAGACTAAGGGAGTGGGCGGCGCGGTAGAGAACTAAGGGAGCGGAGCGGGCAGTAGAGAGACTAAGGGAGCGGGCAGAGCGGTAGAGAACTAAGGAGTGGTAGAGAGACTAAGGGAGTGGCGGCGGTAGAGAGACTAAGGGAGTGGTAGAGAGACTAAGGGAGCGGGCGGAGCGGTAGAGAGACTAAGGGAGCGGGCGGAGCGGTAGAGAGACTAAGGGAGCGGGCGGAGCGGTAGAGGGACTAAGGGAGCGGTAGAGAGACTAAGGGAGCGGTAGAGAGACTAAGGGAGCGGGCGGAGCGGTAGAGAGACTAAGGGAGCGGTAGAGAGACTAAGGGAGTGGGCGGAGCGGTAGAGAGACTAAGGGAGCGGGAGGAGCGGTAGAGAGAATAAGGGAGCGGTAGAGAGACTAAGGGAGCGGGCGGAGCGGTAGAGAGACTAAGGGAACGGTAGAGAGACTAAGGGAGCGGGCGGAGCGGTAGAGAGACTAAGGGAACGGGCGGAGCGGTAGAGAGACTAAGGCAGTGGTAGAGAGACTAAGGGAGTGGGTGGAGCGGTAGAGAGACTAAGGGAGCGGTAGAGAGACTAAGGGAGTGGGCGGAGCGGTAGAGACTAAGGGAGCGGGCGGAGCGGTAGAGAGACTAAGGGAGCGGTAGAGAGACTAAGGGAGTGGGCGGAGCGGTAGAGAGACTAAGGGAGCGGGCAGAGCGGTAGAGAGACTAAGGGAGCGGTAGAGAGACTAAGGGAGCGGGCAAAGCGGTAGAGAGACTAAGGGAACGGGCGGAGCGGTAGAGAGACTAAGGGAGCGGGCGGAGCGGTAGAGAGACTAAGGGAGCGGGCGGAGCGGTAGAGAGACTAAGGGAGCGGTAGAGAGACTAAGGGAGTGGGCGGAGCGGTAGAGAGACTAAGGGAGCGGGCGGAGCGAGTAGAGACTACGGGAGCGGGCGGAGCGGTAGAGAGACTAAGAGAGCGGGTAGAGAAACTAAGGGAGCGGGCGGAGCGGTAGAGAACTAAGGAGTGGGCGGAGCGGTAGAGAGACTAAGGGAGCGGTAGAAAGACTAAGGGAGCGGGCGAGCGGTAGAGAGACTAAGGAGCGGTAGAGAGACTAAGGAGCGGTAGAGAGACTAAGGGAGTGGGCGGAGCGGTAGAGACTAAGGGAGTGGGCGGAGCGGTAGAGAGACTAAGGGAGCGGGCGGAGCGGTAGAGAGACTAAGGGAGCGGTAGAGAGACTAAGGAGCGCAGGAGCGGTAGAGAGACTAAGGAGCGGTAGAGAGACTAAGGGAGCGGCGGAGCGGTAGAGAGACTAAGGGAACAGGCGGAGCGGTAGAGACTAAGGACGCGGAGCGGTAGAGAGACTAAGGGAGCGGGCGGAGCGGTAGAGAGACTAAGGGAGCGGTAGAGAGACTAAGGGAGCGGGCGGAGCGGTAGAGAGACTAAGGGAGCGGGCGGAGCGGTAGAGAGACTAAGGAGTGGGGTGGAGCGGTAGAGAATTAAGGGAACGGGCAGAGCGGTAGAGAGACTAAGGAAGCGGGCGGAGCGGTAGAAGACTAAGGGACCGGGCGGAGCGGTAGAGAGACTAAGGGAGCGGGCGGAGCGGTAGAGACTAAGGGAGTGGGCGGAACGGTAGAGAGACTAAGGAACGGCAGAGCGGTAGAGACTAAGGGAACGGGCGGAGCGGTAGAGAGACTAAGGAGAGGCGGAGCGGTAGAGAGACTAAGGGGAGTGGGCGGAACGGTAGAGAGACTAAGGGAGCGGTAGAGAGACTAAGGGAGCGGGCGGAGCGGTAGAGAGACTAAGGGAGCGGGCGGAGCAGTAGAGAGACTAAGGGAGCGGTAGAGAGACTGAGACTAAGGGAGCGGTAGAGAGACTAAGGGAGCGGTAGAGAGACTAAGGGAGCGGTAGAGAGACTAAGGGAGCGGGCGGAGCGGTAGAGAGACTAAGGGAGAGGGCGGAGCGGTAGAGAGACTAAGGGAGTGGGCGGAACGGTAGAGAGACTAAGGGAACGGGCAGAGCGGTAGAGAGACTAAGGGAGTGGGCGGAGCGGTAGAGAGACTAAGGGAGCGGGCGGAGCGGTAGAGAGACTAAGGGAGCGGGAGGAGCGGTAGAGAGACTAAGGGAGCGGGCGGAGCGGTAGAGGGACTAAGGGAGCGGCCGGAGCGGTAGAGGGACTAAGGGAGCGGGTAGAGCGGTAGAGAGACTAAGGGAGCGGGTGGAGCGGTAGAGAGACGAAGGGAGCGGTAGAGAGACTAAGGGAGCGGGTGGAGCGGTAGAGAGACTAAGGGAGCGGGCGGAGCGGTAGAGAGACTAAGGGAGCGGTAGAGAGACTAAGGGAGCGGTAGAGAGACTAAGGGAGCGGGCGGAGCGGTAGAGAGACTAAGGGAGCGGGCGGAGCGGTAGAGAGACTAAGGGAGCGGTAGAGAGACTAAGGGAGCGGTAGAGAGACTAAGGGAGTGGGCGGAGACGGTTGAGAGACTAAGGAGTGGGCGGAGCAGTAGAGAGACTCAGGGAGCGGTAGAGACTAAGGGAGCGGGCGGAGCGGTAGAGAGACTAAGGGAGCGGTAGAGAGACTAAGGGAGCGGGCGGAGCGGTAGAGAGACTAAGGGAGCGGTAGAGAGACTAAGGGAGCGGGCGGAGCGGTAGAGAGACTAAGGGAACGGGCGGAGCGGTAGAGACTAAGGAACGGCGGAGCGGTAGAGAGACTAAGGGAGCGGTAGAGAGACTAAGGGAGCGGGCGGAGTGGTAGAGAGACTAAGGGAGCGGTAGAGAGACTAAGGGAGAGGGCGGAGCGGTAGAGAGACTAAGGGAGTGGGCGGAACGGTAGAGAGACTAAGGGAACGGGCAGAGCGGTAGAGAGACTAAGGGAGCGGGTGGGCGGTAGAGACTAAGGGAACGGGCGGAGCGGTAGAGACTAAGGGAACGGGCGGAGCGGTAGAGAGACTAAGGGAAACGGCGGAGCGGTAGAGAGACTAAGGGAACGGGCGGTAGAGAGACTAAGGGAGCGGACGGAGCGGTAGAGAGACTAAGGGCGGTAGAGAGACTAAGGAGCGGGCGGAGCGGTAGAGAGACTAAGGGAGCGACGGAGCGGTAGAGAGACTAAGGGAGCGTAGAGAGACTAAGGGAGCGAGGCGAGCGGTAGAGACTAAGGGAGCGGGCGGAGCAGTAGAGAGACTAAGGGAACGGGCGGAGCGGTAGAGAGACTAAGGGAGCGGTAGAGAGACTAAGGGAGCGGGCGGAGTGGTAGAGAGACTAAGGGAGCGGTAGAGAGACTAAGGGAGCGGTAGAGAGACTAAGGGAGCGGTAGAGAGACTAAGGGAGCGGTAGAGAGACTAAGGGAGCGGGCGAGAGACTAAGGGAGCGGGCGGAGCGGTAGAGAGACTAAGGGAGCGGGCGGAGCGGTAGAGACTAAGGAGCGGCGGAAGCAGTAGAGACTAAGGGAGCGGGCGGGGCGGTAGAGACTAAGGAGCGGTAGAGAGACTAAGGGAGTGGGCGGAGCGGTAGAGAGACTAAGGGGGCGGAGCGGTAGAGAGACAAGGGCGGTAGAAGACTAAGGGAGCGGGCGGAGCGGTAGAGAGACTAAGGGAGCGGGCGGGCGGTAGAGCTAAGGGGCGAGCGGTAGAGAGACTAAGGTGCGAGCGGTAGAGACTAAGGGAGCGGCGAGCGGTAGAGAGACTAAGGGAGCGGTAGAGAGACTAAGGGAGCGGGCGGAGCGGTAGAGAGACTAAGGGAGATGGCGGAGCGGTAGAGAGACTAAGGGAGTGGGCGGAGCGGTAGAGAGACTAAGGGAGCGGTAGAGAGACTAAGGGAGTGGGCGGAGCGGTAGAGAACTAAGGGAGCGGGCGGAGCGGTAGAGAGACTAAGGAGCGGTAGAGACTAAGGGAGCGGTATAGAGACTAAGGGAGCGGTAGAGAGACTAAGGGAGCGGCGAGAGACTAAGGGAGCGGCGGAGCGGTAGAGACTAAGGAAGCGGGCGGAAGCGTAGAGAGACTAAGGGAGCGGCGGAGCGCTAGAGACTAAGGAGTGGGGCGGAGCGGTAGAGACTAAGGGAGCGGCGGAGCGGTAGAGACTAAGGGAGCGGGCGGAGCGGTAGAGAGACTAAGGGAGCGGTAGAGAGACTAAGGGAGCGGTAGAGAGACTAAGGGAGCGGTAGAGAGACTAAGGGAGCGGGTGCTAGAGACTAAGGGAACGGGGCGGAGCGTAGAGAGACTAAGGGAGCGACGGAGCGGTAGAGACTAAGGGAGCGGGCGGAGCGGTAGAGAGACTAAGGAGGCGGGTGGAAGCGGTAGAGACTAAGGAGCGGGCGGAGCGGTAGAGAGACTAAGGGAGCGGGTGGCGGTAGAGAACTAAGGGACGGCGAGCGGTAGAGACTAAGGAGCGGCGGAGCGGTAGAGAGACTAAGGGAGCGGGCGGAGCGGTAGAGAGACTAAGGGAGGTGAGTGAGCGTAGAGAGACTAAAGGGAGCAGGGGCGGGCGGTAGAGACTAAGGGAGCGCGGAGCAGTAGAGAACTAAGGGAGCGGGTGGAGCGGTAGAGACTAAAGGGAGCAGGGCGGGGGCAGTAGAGACTAAGGGAGCGGGCGGAGCTGTAGAGACTAAGGGAGCGGGCGGAGCGGTAGAGAGACTAAGGACGGGCGGAGCGGTAGAGAGCTAAGGGAGTGGGCGGAGCGGTAGAGAGACTAAGGGAGCGGGGGAGCGGTAGAGAGACTAAGGGAGCGGGGCGGAGCGGTAGAGAGCTAAGGGAGCGAAGGGAGCGGTAGAGAGACTAAGGGAGCGGGCGGAGCGGTAGAGAGACTAAGGGAGCGCGGGCAGTAGAGACTAAGGGAGCGGGCGGAGCGGTAGAGAGACTAAGGGGCGCAGTAGAGACTAAGGGAGCGGGCGGAGCGGTAGAGACTAAGGCGTGGTGGACGGTAGAGAGACTAAGGGAGCGCGGAGGCTAGTAGAGAGGGAAACCAAGAGGGAGGGGCTTTAAGCTAAGATGTGTGTGAATATAACTATATAGACGGAGAGCCAAGGGCGAGAGGGAAGGTGCTCTGCAGGACCACCACATACCCTGTGGACGGCGTTTGATTGGAGCCAATTTCCTCCTACAACAGGACAATGACCCAAAGCACAGCTCCAAACTATGCAAGAACTATTTAGGGAAGAAGCAGTCAGCTGGTATTCTGTCTATAATGGAGTGGCCAGCACAGTCACCGGATCTCAACCCTATTGAGCTGTTGTGGGAGCAGCTTGACCGTATGGTACGCAAGAAGTGCCCATCAAGCCAATCCAACTTGTGGGAGGTGCTTCAGGAAGCATGGGGTGAAATCTCTTCATATTACCTCAACAAATTGACAACTAGAATGCCAAAGGTCTGCAAGGCTGTAATTGCTGCAAATGGAGGCTTCTTTGACGAAAGCAAAGTTTGAAGGACACAATTATTATTTCAATAAAAAATAATTATTTCTAACCTTGTCAATGATGACATTTCCTATTCATTTTACTATATTTCCTATTCAAACTCATTTCAGAATGTTTTGACGGAAAACAAGGACATTTCTAAGTGACCCCAATCTTTTGAACGGTAGTGTGTGTGTATAATATATATATATATATATATATAATATACACACACATTGGAAGTGATGCAGACAATTACATTGATGGAAGTTCCAATCCATCTGCATTATTAAAGCAGATCTAACCCCCTTTATATTTTTGTTGAGTGTATATATGTTTGTATTGTTTCAGACCCACCCCACACAGACAGCCGAGTGTATATATGTTTGTATTGTTTCAGACCCACCCCACACAGACAGCCGAGTGTATATATGTTTGTATTGTTTCAGACCCACCCCACACAGACAGCCGAGTGTATATATGTTTGTATTGTTTCAGACCCACCCCACTAGACAGCCGAGTGTATATATGTTTGTATTGTTTCAGACCCACCCCACCCAGACAGCCGAGTGTATATATGTTTGTATTGTTTCAGACCCACCCCACTAGACAGCCGAGTGTATATATGTTTGTATTGTTTCAGACCCACCCCACTCAGACAGCCTTCCTGTCCAGTGTGGATCTCCACACACACTGTTCCTACCAGCTGATGATGCCAGAGGCTATCGCTATCGTCTGCTCACCCAAGTTCAACGAGTGAGTCTAGACACACTGCCTTCGTCACCATTTTAAAGCCACAGTCTGTAATGCAGTGTTCAGCCCAATAATGGATGTTGTTATTACAGACAGGCTGCTTCAGACTAACAGACTGTGTGTGTGTTAGGACGGGATACTTCAGGATAACAGACTGTGTGTGTGTGTGTAGGACGGGATACTTCAGGATAACAGACTGTGTGTGTGTGTGTAGGACGGGATACTTCAGGATAACAGACTGTGTGTGTGTGTGTAGGACGGGATACTTCAGGATAACAGACTGTGTGTGTGTAGGGCAGGCGGATACTTCAGGATAACAGACTGTGTGTGTGTGTGTGTAGGACGGGATACTTCAGGATAACAGACTGTGTGTGTGTAGGACGGGATACTTCAGGATAACAGACTGTGTGTGTGTAGGACGGGATACTTCAGGATAACAGACTGTGTGTGTGTGAGGACGGGATACTTCAGGATAACAGACTGTGTGTGTGTAGGACGGGATACTTCAGGATAACAGACTGTGTGTGTGTAGGACGGGATACTTCAGGATAACAGACTGTGTGTGTGTGTGTGTGTAGGACGGGATACTTCAGGATAACAGACTGTGTGTGTGTGTAGGACGGGATACTTCAGGATAACAGACTGTGTGTGTGTCGTGTGGGACGGGATAGACCTTCAGGATAACAGACTGTGTGTGTGTGTGTAGGACGGGATACTTCAGGATAACAGACTGTGTGTGTGTGTGTAGGACGGGATACTTCAGGATAACAGACTGTGTGTGTGTGTGTGTAGGACGGGATACTTCAGGATAACAGATCGTGGGATGGATGAGATCTCAACGTGTAAACAGAAAGGCTTCCACCCTCACAGCAAAGACCCTCCACTCTTCACTGTGAGTCCACCTCTTTACCACCTCTTTACCACCTCTTTACCACCTCTTTACCCACTTCCCTTTTGAAGCGGCCTGATCAGTGCACTGTATAGGGTTCCATCTAGAAAGATATCAACATTTTGAGGATCCCAAAAGTCACGTTCTCCTCTGTGTTCACCTCCAGGGAGCAGGACACATCACCATCACCGATGACAGAGTCATCATGTTGGACCTGCGGTGATGGCTGCCTCTGGACTGGGGATCTGCACACCAAACACTGGCTGGCTGTCTGGTTGACTGACTGTATTTGTTTATTTGGATCCCCATTAGCTTTTGAAGAAGCAGCAGCTACTCTTCCTGGGGTCCACAAAAAACACACAAAATTTACATTTACATTTTAGTCATTGAGCAGACGCTCTTATCCAGAGCGACTTACAGTTAGTGAGTGCATACATATTTCATACTGGCCCCCCGTGAGAAACGAACCCACAACCCTGGCGTTGCAAGCGCCATGCTCTACCAACTGAGCTGCACGGGGACATGACAAGTAACATAACACTGACACACTTGGCTGGCCGCTGGCTGGCTGACATCTTGCTGAAAATTCTGGTAATTTATGGATGAGTGAGTGAGGTGAGTGAGGTGAGTGAGGTGAGTGAGGTGAGTGAGGTGAGTGAGGTGAGTGAGGTGAGTGAGGTGAGTGAGAGCTGTTGTACCAATCAGGACATGCCCGCTTTTCTGTCTTAGTCTTTCCTTAAAAAAAGTAGTTTCATTCCAGAGGTGACTATCACTCCATAAAGCTCCGCTAGGCCTGCTGCCAATAGTCTGTTTATGATGTCATATCCTTTTTGCCGGTTTTGTGCTTTTTTGCTCTGAGCATATCTGGTTAAAAAACTGTCTCACAGACTGACTAACTGTCTCAAACTGGCTGTCTCACATCAGAGAGGAACTACAGACAATGTGAGAGGATCTATCCTACAGAACTGTCTCGTGTAGCCAGGGGAGGACGGGCTCGTGGCTGGAGCTGAATAAATGGAATTGTTTCAAACATGGTTTCCATTTCATTGGTTATTATGAGCCGTCCTCCCCTCACCATCCTCTGGTGGTGTATATGGTCTGACAGAGAGCATGCAGAGATAACAGTCTAAGTAAAGTGCCAAGGAGAGTAGAGACGGTGACTCAGGACATCTGTTGTTGCTCTTTGATTTCTCCCAGTTTGTGGTCATCATAATAAAATGGCAACCAGATCCACTGTCTCTCTGAGAGTTGCAACGCAGCAGATAGAAAGACAATGAACTGAGCTGACGGGAGAGGCATTCCTTTTCAATACTATCTATTTTTATCTGGATGTTCTGGATGTTATCCGAAGTTGCCCCTAGATGCTGGTCTTGGATTTGGCATTTCCCCCCACTAACGGTTAAGGTCAGGTTTGGGGGAGGGAAGCTGATTCTAGATCTGTACCGAGGGGAAACTGGAGCCATTCCACGACGTTGTGCCCTGTTGAACGCAGCAGATGACATGGTTTGTAATACTATCTAAAGAATGTCTAGTGCTTTATTAAAGGAGTTATATACTTTATGTCTGTTTAGACAGCAGTTGAAGAAATGAATGTGTACAACTGTTGTACTAATGCTGTAACATACCATATGATTAATAACTATTATTTGTATGTCCATACTTCCTTCTATGTCCCATTAATGACTTGTCAGGCTGCTTTTGATGGTTCTCAATGTCTTCAACTGTAATTAAATGGCCAGACTAGCCATTCTGTCTCTGCTCTGTTTCAGTATAACTTGCCATGTTCAATGGGTGTGGAAGCACTTCACAGTGTTTTAAGAAAGAGGAACTTCCCCATCTGACGATTGCTTCTCTTGCTTTCCCAAATATATCCAGTAGGGGGAGACAAATAATAGAACATGTTTTGAGGTATGCTCTTCTATTACCCTCTCTCTCTCCCTCCACCCTCTCTCTCTCCCTCCACCCTCTCTCTCTCCCTCCACCCTCTCTCTCTCCCCTCCACCCTCTCTCTCTCCCTCCACCCCTCTCTCTCTCCCTCCACCCCCTCTCTCTCTCCCTCCACCCCTCTCTCTCTCCCCTCCACCCTCTCTCTATCCTTCCACCCTCTCTCTCCTCCCTCCACCCCCCTCTCTCTCCTCCTCCACCCTCTCTCTCTCCCTCCACCCTCTCTCTCTCCCTCCACCCCTCTCTATCCCCCTCCACCCTCCCTCTCTCCCTCCACCCTCCCTCTCTATCCCCCCACCCATCTCTCTCCCTCCACCCTCTCTCTATCCCCCTCCACCCTCTCTCTATCCTTCCACCCCCTCTCTATCCTCCTCCACCCTCCCTCTCTATCCTCCTCCCCTCCCTCTCTATCCTCCTCCACCCTCCCTCTCTATCCTCCCCCACTCTCTCCCTCCATCCTCCTCCACCCCTCCCTCTCTCTCTCTCCTCCACCCTCCCTCTCTATCCTCCTCCACCCTCTCTCTATCCTCCTCCACCCTCTCTCTCCATCCTCCTCCACCCTCCCTCTCTATCCTCCTCCACCCTCTCTCTCTATCCTCCTCCACCCTCCCTCTCTATCCTCCTCCACCCTCCCTCTCTATCCTCCTCCACCCTCTCTCTATCCTCCTCCACCCTCCCTCTCTATCCTCCTCCACTCATCTCTCTCCCTCCACCCTCCCTCTCTATCCTCCTCCACCCTCCCTCTCTATCCTCCTCCACCCTCTCTCTATCCTCCTCCCACCCTCTCTCTCTCCCCTCCACCCTCTCTCTATCCTCCTCCACCCTCCCTCTATCCTCCTCCACCCTCTCTCTATCCTCCTCCACCCCCTCTCTCTATCCCCCTCCACCCTCTCTCTATCCCTCCTCCACCCTCTCTCTATCCCCCCTCCACCCTCTCTCTATCCCTCCTCACCCTCTCTCTATCCCCCTCCACCCTCTCTCCTCCACACCTCCCCCTCTATCCTCCTCCACCCTCTCTCTATCCCCCCTCCACCCTCTCTCTCTACCCCCCCTCTCTCTCTATCCCCTCCCTCCCCCCTCTCTCTCTCCTCCAACCCTCTCTCTCCTCCTCCACCCTCCCCTCTATCCCCCTCCACCCTCTCTCTCTCCCCCTCCACCCTCTTTCCCACCTCTCTCTTCCCCCCTCCACCCTCTCTCTATCCCCCTCCACCCTCTATCCATCCCCCTCTCTCTATCCCCCTCCACCCTCTTTCTCTCCCCCTCCACCCTCTTTCCATCCCCCTCTCTCTATCGCCCTCCACCCTCTGTCTCCCCCACACTCTCTCTTTCTCCATTTCTCTCTCTCTTTCTCCATTTCTCTCTCTCTTTCTCCATCGGCAGGATAGAACGGCTGACAAGGGGTGGCGGTCTGTGTATATTTGTAAACAACAGCTGGTGCATAAAATCTAATACTAAGGAAGTCTCAAGGTTTTGCTCTCCGGAGGTAGAGTATCTCATGATAAGCTGGAGACCACACTATTTACCTAGAGAGTTTTAATCTATATTTTTCGTAGCTGTCTATTTAGCATCTAACCGATGCTGGCATTAAGATTGCACTAAATGAGCTGTATAAGGCCATAAGTAAACAGGAAAACGCTCATCCAGAGGCAGCGCTCCTAGTGGCCGGGGACTTTAATGCAGGGAAACGTAAAAAAATAAAGGCCGCAGGGCCAGACGGATTACCTGGACGTGTACTCCGAGCATGCGCTGACCAACTGGCCAGTGTCTTCACTGACATGTCCCTGACTGAGTCTTTAATACCAACATGTTGCACCCCTCCTCAGAAAACCTACACTCGATCCCTCCGATGTCAACAACTACAGACCAGTATCCCTTCTTTCTTTTCTCTCCAAAACTCTTGAGCGTGCCGTCTCTAGCCAACTCTCCTGCTATCTCTCTCAGAATGACCTTCTTGATCCAAACCAGTCAGGTTTCAAGACTGGTCATTCAACTGAGACTGCTCTTCTCTGTGTCACGGAGGCTCTCCGCACTGCTAAAGCTAACTCTCTCTCCTCTGCTCTTGTCCTTCTAGACCTATCTGCTGCCTTTGATACTGTGAACCATCAGATCCTCCTTTCCACCCTCTCCGAGTTGGGCATCTCCGGCGCTGCTCACTCTTGGATTGCGTCCTACCTGACAGGACGCTCCTACCAGGTGGCGTGGCGAGAATCTGTCTCCGCACCACGTTCTCTCACCACTGGGGTCCCCCAGGGCTCAGTTCTAGGCCCTCTCCTATTCTCGCTATACACCAAGTCACTTGGCTCTGTCATATCCTCACATGGCCTCTCCTATCATTGCTACGCTGACGATACACAACTAATCTTCTCCTTTCCCCCTTCTGATAACCAGGTGGCGAATCGCATCTCTGCATGTCTGGCAGACATATCAGTATGGATGACGGATCACCACCTCAAGCTGAACCTTGGCAAGACGGAGCTGCTCTTCCTCCCGGGGAAGGACTGCCCGTTCCATGATCTCGCCATCACGGTTGACAACTCCGTCCCTGACTGAGTCTGTAATACCAACATGTTTCAAGCAGACCACCAAAGTCCACGTGCCCAAGGACACTAAGATAACCTGCCTAAATGACTACCGACCCATAGCACTGACGTCTGTAGCCATGAAGTGCTTTGAAAGGCTGGTCATGGCTCACATCAACACCATTATCCCAGAAACCCTAGATTCACTCCAATTTGCATACCGCCCCAACAGATCCACAGATGATGCAATCTCTATTGCGTTCCACACTGCCCTTTCCCACCTGGACAAGAGGAACACCTACGTGAGAATGCTATTCATTGACTACACCTCAGCGTTCAACACCATAGTGCCCTCAAAGCTCATCACTAAGCTAAGGACTCTGGGACTAAACACCTCCCTCTGCAACTGGATCCTGGACTTCCTGACGGGCCGCCCCCAGGTGGTAAGGGTAGGTAACAACACATCTGCCACGTTGATCCTCAACATGGGGGCCCCTCAGGGGTACGTGCTCAGTCCCCTCCTGTACTCCCTGTTCAGCCATGACTGCATGGCCAGGCACGACTCCAACACCATCATTACGTTTTCTGACGACGCAACAGTGGTAGGCCTGATCACCGACAACAACGATGAGACAGCCTATAGGGAGGAGGTCCGAGACCTGGCCGTGGGGTGCCAGGATAACAACCTCTCCCTCAATGTGAGCAAGACAAAGGAGATGATTGTGGGCTACAGGAAAAAAGAAGAGGACTGAGCACGCCCCCATTCTCATCGACGGGGCTGTAGTGGAACAGGTTGAGAGCTTCGTTCCTTGGTGTCCACATCACCAACAAACTATCATGGTCCAAACACACCAAGACAGTCGTGAAGAGGGCATGACAAAACCTATTCCCCCTCGAGAGCATCCTGACTGGTTGCATCACCGCCTGGTATGGCAACTGCTCGGCCTCCGACCACAAGGCACTACAGAGGGTAGTGCGTACGGCCCAGTACTTCACTGGGGCCAAGCTTCCTGCCATCCAGGACCTCTATACCAGGAGGTGTCAGAGGAAGTTTCCAGCCACCCTAGTCATAGACTGTTCTCCCTGCTACCTCACGGCAAGCGGTACCGGAGCGCCAAGTCTAGGTCCAAAAGGCTTCTTAACAGCTTCTACCCCCAAGCCATAAGACTCCTGAACAACTAATCATGGCTACCCAGACTTTTTGCAACTCTAATAGTTTATTCTATGTTTTTGCTGTTTGTTCTTTGTTATAGAGCCAAAAGGTTTGGAGAAGTGGTTTATCCATACATCTTTGGATAGATAACTCTTCGTGTTGTTGTTTAGTGTTTTCCAATTTTCCCAGAAGTGATTTGATTCTATGAATTCTTCAATTACATTGAGCTGATTTCTGACGTGCTGTTCCTTTTTCCGTAGTGTATTTCTGTATTGTTTTAGTGATTCACCATAGTGAAGGCTCAGGTGTTCTGGGTCTCTATGTTTTTGGTTGGATAGGTTCCTCAATTTCTTTCTTAGATTTTTGCATTCTTCATCAAACCATTTGTCATTGTTGTTAATTTTCTTAGGTTATCTGCTTCAAAAAAATTTATTTGATAGGGAAGCTGATATGTCAATATTCTGTTTAGGGTTTCTACTGCCAAGTTTACGTTTTGTCCAGAAAGTTGTCTAGAAGGGATTGAATTAGTTGTTGCCTTCTTATTTTTTGGTAGGTTTCTACACTACTTTCCTTCCATCTATAGCATTTCTTAATATTATTCAGTTCCTTTGGCTTTGATGCCTCATGATTGAGTATTGCTCTATTCAAGTAGACTGACTGTGAACGCTCTGAGAGACTCTGGGTTGAGTTCAGTGATAAAAGTAGTCTACAGTACTACTGCCAAGAGATGAGCT
This sequence comes from Coregonus clupeaformis, assembly GCF_020615455.1. Lineage (NCBI taxonomy): Eukaryota > Metazoa > Chordata > Actinopteri > Salmoniformes > Salmonidae > Coregonus > Coregonus clupeaformis. The sequence continues at coordinate 69,361 of NW_025534399.1, read as the reverse complement.
ATAGGTGTACCTACCATAGGAGTCCCCTCGAAGCCTACCACTGACTATGTACATATCCAGCGTGCAACAGAGCCGCAGGATTTGTGACCCGTTTTTGTTGGTTATGTTGTCGTAGTTGTGGCTAGGGGGGCATATGAGGGGAATGTTGTCACCTCCAGGTAGGTGTTTGTCCTCCTGTGTGCTGAGGGTGTCAGGTTCTTGTGCAGTTCTGGCATTTAGGTCGCCACAGGCTAGTACATGTCCCTGGGCCTGGAAATGATTGATCGCTCTCTGATGTAGCGTAGCGCGGAACAATGCTAATGACATTTAACGGCGGGGCCTTTTCCTCATTAACCACCCTCTCTACAGGGGAGCAGAGAGAGACACACACATCGTTTCCTCTCATCTAAATTGCTAATCACAGGAGGAGTAGCTTTAATACACACAATTACTCCCCAGTGCCACTCTAACACTGCCTCACTAATTACCTACGCGGGGATAGAAGTCCTGGCTGAGGAGTGTTCACTGCTGTGTATCGGCTGGTAATATTTACACTCGTAATGAAAATAGAATTAACAAATGTGTAATTTAGTAATGAACAATTTAGGGAGAGAACAATCAGCTGTATTATATTAGCTCTGTCTGAGGGAGGACAATCAGCTGTATTATATTAGCTCTGAGGAGAGAGGACAATCAGCTGTATTATATTAGCTCTGTCTATGAGAGAGGACAGTCAGCTGTATTATATTAGCTCTGTCTGAGGAGAGAGGACAGTCAGCTGTATTATATTAGCTCTGTCAGGAGAGAGGACAATCAGCTGTATTATATTAGCTCTCTGAGGAGAGAGGACAATCAGCTGTATTATATTAGCTCTGTCTGAGGAGAGAGGACAATCAGCTGTATTATATTAGCTCTGAGGAGAGAGGACAATCAGCTGTATTATATTAGCTCTGGAGGAGAGAGGACAATCAGCTGTATTATATTAGCTCTGGAGGAGAGAGGACAATCAGCTGTATTATATTAGCTCTGAGGAGAGAGGACAGTCAGCTGTATTATATTAGCTCTGTCTGAGGAGAGAGGACAGTCAGCTGTATTATATTAGCTCTGAGGAGAGAGGACAATCAGCTGTATTATATTAGCTCTGAGGAGAGAGGACAATCAGCTGTATTATATTAGCTCTGAGGAGAGAGGACAATCAGCTGTATTATATTAGCTCTGTCTGAGGAGAGAGGACAATCAGCTGTATTATATTAGCTCTGTCTGAGGAGAGAGGACAATCAGCTGTATTATATTAGCTCTGTCTGAGGAGAGAGGACAATCAGCTGTATTATATTAGCTCTGTCTGAGGAGAGAGGACAATCAGCTGTATTATATTAGCTCTGTCTGAGGAGAGAGGACAATCAGCTGTATTATATTAGCTCTGTCTGAGGAGAGGACAATCAGCTGTATTATATTAGCTCTGAGGAGAGGACAATCAGCTGTATTATATTAGCTCTGAGGAGAGAGGACAATCAGCTGTATTATATTAGCTCTGTCGAGGAGAGAGGACAATCAGCTGTATTATATTAGCTCTGCAGGAGAGAGGACAATCAGCTGTATTATATTAGCTCTGTCTGAGGAGAGAGGACAATCAGCTGTATTATATTAGCTCTGTCTGAGAGAGAGGACAATCAGCTGTATTATATTAGCTCTGTCTGAGGAGAGAGGACAATCAGCTGTATTATATTAGCTCTGTCTGAGGAGAGAGGACAATCAGCTGTATTATATTAGCTCTGAGGAGAGAGGACAATCAGCTGTATTATATTAGCTCTGTCTGAGGGAGGACAATCAGCTGTATTATATTAGCTCTGTCTGAGGAGAGAGGACAATCAGCTGTATTATATTAGCTCTGTCTGAGGGAGGACAATCAGCTGTATTATATTAGCTCTGAGGAGAGAGGACAATCAGCTGTATTATATTAGCTCTGTCTGAGGAGAGAGGACAATCAGCTGTATTATATTAGCTCTGTCTGAGGAGAGAGGACAATCAGCTGTATTATATTAGCTCTGAGGAGAGAGGACAATCAGCTGTATTATATTAGCTCTGAGGAGAGAGGACAGTCAGCTGTATTATATTAGCTCTGTCTGAGGAGAGAGGACAGTCAGCTGTATTATATTAGCTCTGTCTGAGGAGAGAGGACAGTCAGCTGTATTATATTAGCTCTGTCTGAGGAGAGAGGACAATCAGCTGTATTATATTAGCTCTGTTAGGAGAGAGGACAATCAGCTGTATTATATTAGCTCTGTCTGAGGAGAGAGGACAATCAGCTGTATTATATTATCTCTGAGGAGAGAGGACAATCAGCTGTATTATATTATCTCTGTCTGAGGAGAGAGGACAGTCAGCTGTATTATATTAGCTCTGTCTGAGGGAGGACAGTCAGCTGTATTATATTAGCTCTGAGGAGAGAGGACAATCAGCTGTATTATATTAGCTCTGTCTGAGGAGAGAGGACAATCAGCTGTATTATATTAGCTCTGAGGAGAGAGGACAATCAGCTGTATTATATTAGCTCTGTCTGAGGAGAGAGGACAGTCAGCTGTATTATATTAGCTCTGTCTGAGGAGAGAGGACAGTCAGCTGTATTATATTAGCTCTGTCTGAGGAGAGAGGACAATCAGCTGTATTATATTAGCTCTGAGGAGAGAGGACAATCAGCTGTATTATATTAGCTCTGAGGAGAGAGGACAATCAGCTGTATTATATTAGCTCTGAGGAGAGAGGACAGTCAGCTGTATTATATTAGCTCTGAGGAGAGAGGACAATCAGCTGTATTATATTAGCTCTGAGGAGAGAGGACAGTCAGCTGTATTATATTAGCTCTGTCTGAGGAGAGAGGACAATCAGCTGTATTATATTAGCTCTGTCTGAGGAGAGAGGACAGTCAGCTGTATTATATTAGCTCTGAGGAGAGAGGACAATCAGCTGTATTATATTAGCTCTGTCTGAGGAGAGAGGACAATCAGCTGTATTATATTAGCTCTGTCTGAGGAGAGAGGACAATCAGCTGTATTATATTAGCTCTGTCTGAGGAGAGAGGACAGTCAGCTGTATTATATTAGCTCTGTAGGAGAGAGGACAATCAGCTGTATTATATTAGCTCTGTCTAGGAGAGAGGACAATCAGCTGTATTATATTAGCTCTGTCTGAGGAGAGAGGACAATCAGCTGTATTATATTAGCTCTGTCTGAGGAGAGAGGACAATCAGCTGTATTATATTAGCTCTGTAGGAGAGAGGACAATCAGCTGTATTATATTAGCTCTGAGGAGAGAGGACAATCAGCTGTATTATATTAGCTCTGTCTGAGGAGAGAGGACAATCAGCTGTATTATATTAGCTCTGTCTGAGGAGAGAGGACAATCAGCTGTATTATATTAGCTCTGAGGAGAGAGGACAATCAGCTGTATTATATTAGCTCTGTCTGAGGAGAGAGGACAGTCAGCTGTATTATATTAGCTCTGTCTGAGGAGAGAGGACAGTCAGCTGTATTATATTAGCTCTGTCTGAGGAGAGAGGACAATCAGCTGTATTATATTAGCTCTGTCTGAGGAGAGAGGACAATCAGCTGTATTATATTAGCTCTGTCTGAGGAGAGAGGACAGTCAGCTGTATTATATTAGCTCTGTCTGAGGAGAGAGGACAATCAGCTGTATTATATTAGCTCTGTCTGAGGAGAGAGGACAATCAGCTGTATTATATTAGCTCTGTCGAGGAGAGAGGACAATCAGCTGTATTATATTAGCTCTGTCTGAGGAGAGAGGACAGTCAGCTGTATTATATTAGCTCTGTCTGAGGAGAGAGGACAGTCAGCTGTATTATATTAGCTCTGTCTGAGGAGAGAGGACAATCAGCTGTATTATATTAGCTCTGTCTGAGGGAGGACAATCAGCTGTATTATATTAGCTCTGTCTGAGGAGAGAGGACAATCAGCTGTATTATATTAGCTCTGAGGAGAGAGGACAATCAGCTGTATTATATTAGCTCTGAGGAGAGAGGACAATCAGCTGTATTATATTAGCTCTGTCTGAGGAGAGAGGACAGTCAGCTGTATTATATTAGCTCTGAGGAGAGAGGACAATCAGCTGTATTATATTAGCTCTGTCTGAGGAGAGAGGACAGTCAGCTGTATTATATTAGCTCTGAGGAGAGAGGACAATCAGCTGTATTATATTAGCTCTGTCTGAGGAGAGAGACAATCAGCTGTATTATATTAGCTCTGAGGAGAGAGGACAATCAGCTGTATTATATTAGCTCTGTCTGAGGAGAGAGGACAATCAGCTGTATTATATTAGCTCTGTCTGAGGAGAGAGGACAATCAGCTGTATTATATTAGCTCTGTCTGAGGAGAGAGGACAGTCAGCTGTATTATATTAGCTCTGTCTGAGGAGAGAGGACAATCAGCTCTATTATATTAGCTCTGTCTGAGGAGAGAGGACAGTCAGCTGTATTATATTAGCTCTGTCTGAGGAGAGAGGACAATCAGCTGTATTATATTAGCTCTGTCTGAGGAGAGAGGACAGTCAGCTGTATTATATTATCTCCGAGGAGAGAGGACAGTCAGCTGTATTATATTAGCTCTGTAGGAGAGAGGACAATCAGCTGTATTATATTAGCTCTGTCTGAGGAGAGAGGACAGTCAGCTGTATTATATTAGCTCTGTCTGAGGAGAGAGGACAATCAGCTGTATTATATTAGCTCTGAGGAGAGAGGACAATCAGCTGTATTATATTAGCTCTGTCTGAGGAGAGAGGACAATCAGCTGTATTATATTAGCTCTGTCTGAGGAGAGAGGACAATCAGCTGTATTATATTAGCTCTGTCTGAGGAGAGAGGACAGTCAGCTGTATTATATTAGCTCTGAGGAGAGAGGACAATCAGCTGTATTATATTAGCTCTGAGGAGAGAGGACAATCAGCTGTATTATATTAGCTCTGAGGAGAGAGGACAGTCAGCTGTATTATATTAGCTCTGTCTGAGGAGAGAGGACAGTCAGCTGTATTATATTAGCTCTGTCTGAGGAGAGAGGACAATCAGCTGTATTATATTAGCTCTGTCTGAGGAGAGAGGACAATCAGCTGTATTATATTAGCTCTGAGGAGAGAGGACAATCAGCTGTATTATATTAGCTCTGTCTGAGGAGAGAGGACAGTCAGCTGTATTATATTAGCTCTGTCTGAGGAGAGAGGACAGTCAGCTGTATTATATTAGCTCTGTCTGAGGAGAGAGGACAATCAGCTGTATTATATTAGCTCTGTCTGAGGGAGGACAATCAGCTGTATTATATTAGCTCTGTCTGAGGAGAGAGGACAGTCAGCTGTATTATATTAGCTCTGAGGAGAGAGGACAATCAGCTGTATTATATTAGCTCTGAGAGAGGACAATCAGCTGTATTATATTAGCTCTGTCTGAGGAGAGAGGACAGTCAGCTGTATTATATTAGCTCTGAGGAGAGAGGACAATCATTTGTATTATATTAGCTCTGTCTGAGGAGAGAGGACAGTCAGCTGTATTATATTAGCTCTGAGGAGAGAGGACAATCAGCTGTATTATATTAGCTCTGTCTGAGGGAGGACAATCAGCTGTATTATATTAGCTCTGAGGAGAGAGGACAATCAGCTGTATTATATTAGCTCTGTCTGAGGAGAGAGGACAATCAGCTGTATTATATTAGCTCTGTCTGAGGAGAGAGGACAATCAGCTGTATTATATTAGCTCTGTCTGAGGAGAGAGGACAGTCAGCTGTATTATATTAGCTCTGTCTGAGGAGAGAGGACAATCAGCTCTATTATATTAGCTCTGTCTGAGGAGAGAGGACAGTCAGCTGTATTATATTAGCTCTGTCTGAGGAGAGAGGACAATCAGCTGTATTATATTAGCTCTGTCTGAGGAGAGAGGACAGTCAGCTGTATTATATTATCTCCGAGGAGAGAGGACAGTCAGCTGTATTATATTAGCTCTGAGGAGAGAGGACAATCAGCTGTATTATATTAGCTCTGTCTGAGGGAGGACAATCAGCTGTATTATATTAGCTCTGAGGAGAGAGGACAATCAGCTGTATTATATTAGCTCTGTCTGAGGAGAGAGGACAATCAGCTGTATTATATTAGCTCTGTCTGAGGAGAGAGGACAATCAGCTGTATTATATTAGCTCTGTCTGAGGAGAGAGGACAGTCAGCTGTATTATATTAGCTCTGTCTGAGGAGAGAGGACAATCAGCTCTATTATATTAGCTCTGTCTGAGGAGAGAGGACAGTCAGCTGTATTATATTAGCTCTGTCTGAGGAGAGAGGACAATCAGCTGTATTATATTAGCTCTGTCTGAGGAGAGAGGACAATCAGCTGTATTATATTATCTCCGAGGAGAGAGGACAGTCAGCTGTATTATATTAGCTCTGAGGAGAGAGGACAATCAGCTGTATTATATTAGCTCTGTCTGAGGAGAGAGGACAGTCAGCTGTATTATATTAGCTCTGTCGAGGAGAGAGGACAATCAGCTGTATTATATTAGCTCTGAGGAGAGAGGACAATCAGCTGTATTATATTAGCTCTGTCTGAGGAGAGAGGACAATCAGCTGTATTATATTATCTCTGAGGAGAGAGGACAATCAGCTGTATTATATTAGCTCTGTCTGAGGAGAGAGGACAATCAGCTGTATTATATTAGCTCTGTCTGAGGAGAGAGGACAATCAGCTGTATTATATTAGCTCTGAGGAGAGAGGACAATCAGCTGTACTATATTAGCTCTGTCGAGAAGAGAGGACAATCAGCTGTATTATATTAGCTCTGTCTGAGGAGAGAGGACAGTCAGCTGTATTATATTAGCTCTGTCTGAGGAGAGAGGACAATCAGCTGTATTATATTAGCTCTGTCTGATGAGAGAGGACAATCAGCTGTATTATATTAGCTCTGAGGAGAGAGGACAGTCAGCTGTATTATATTAGCTCTGTCTGAGGAGAGAGGACAGTCAGCTGTATTATATTAGCTCTGAGGAGAGAGGACAATCAGCTGTATTATATTAGCTCTGAGAAGAGAGGACAGTCAGCTGTATTATATTAGCTCTGTCTGAGGAGAGAGGACAGTCAGCTGTATTATATTAGCTCTGAGGAGAGAGGACAATCAGCTGTATTATATTAGCTCTGTCTGAGGAGAGAGGACAATCAGCTGTATTATATTAGCTCTGAGGAGAGAGGACAATCAGCTGTATTATATTAGCTCTGAGGAGAGAGGACAATCAGCTGTATTATATTAGCTCTGTCTGAGGAGAGAGGACAATCAGCTGTATTATATTAGCTCTGTCTGAGGAGAGAGGACAGTCAGCTGTATTATATTAGCTCTGTCTGAGGAGAGAGGACAATCAGCTGTATTATATTAGCTCTGTCGAGGAGAGAGGACAATCAGCTGTATTATATTAGCTCTGAGGAGAGAGGACAGTCAGCTGTATTATATTAGCTCTGAGGAGAGAGGACAGTCAGCTGTATTATATTAGCTCTGTCTGAGGAGAGAGGACAGTCAGCTGTATTATATTAGCTCTGTCTGAGGAGAGAGGACAGTCAGCTGTATTATATTAGCTCTGAGAAGAGAGGACAGTCAGCTGTATTATATTAGCTCTGAGGAGAGAGGACAATCAGCTGTATTATATTAGCTCTGTCTGAGGAGAGAGGACAATCAGCTGTATTATATTAGCTCTGTCTGAGGAGAGAGGACAATCAGCTGTATTATATTAGCTCTGTCTGAGGAGAGAGGACAGTCAGCTGTATTATATTAGCTCTGTCTGAGGAGAGAGGACAATCAGCTCTATTATATTAGCTCTGTCTGAGGAGAGAGGACAGTCAGCTGTATTATATTAGCTCTGTCTGAGGAGAGAGGACAATCAGCTGTATTATATTAGCTCTGTCTGAGGAGAGAGGACAGTCAGCTGTATTATATTATCTCCGAGGAGAGAGGACAGTCAGCTGTATTATATTAGCTCTGAGGAGAGAGGACAATCAGCTGTATTATATTAGCTCTGTCTGAGGAGAGAGGACAGTCAGCTGTATTATATTAGCTCTGTCTGAGGAGAGAGGACAATCAGCTGTATTATATTAGCTCTGAGGAGAGAGGACAATCAGCTGTATTATATTAGCTCTGTCTGAGGAGAGAGGACAATCAGCTGTATTATATTAGCTCTGAGGAGAGAGGACAATCAGCTGTATTATATTAGCTCTGTCTGAGGAGAGAGGACAATCAGCTGTATTATATTAGCTCTGTCTGATGAGAGAGGACAATCAGCTGTATTATATTAGCTCTGAGGAGAGAGGACAATCAGCTGTATTATATTAGCTCTGAGAAGAGAGGACAATCAGCTGTATTATATTAGCTCTGTCTGAGGAGAGAGGACAGTCAGCTGTATTATATTAGCTCTGTCTGAGGAGAGAGGACAATCAGCTGTATTATATTAGCTCTGTCTGATGAGAGAGGACAATCAGCTGTATTATATTAGCTCTGAGGAGAGAGGACAGTCAGCTGTATTATATTAGCTCTGTCTGAGGAGAGAGGACAGTCAGCTGTATTATATTAGCTCTGAGGAGAGAGGACAATCAGCTGTATTATATTAGCTCTGAGAAGAGAGGACAATCAGCTGTATTATATTAGCTCTGTCTGAGGAGAGAGGACAGTCAGCTGTATTATATTAGCTCTGTCTGAGGAGAGAGGACAATCAGCTGTATTATATTAGCTCTGTCTGAGGAGAGAGGACAATCAGCTGTATTATATTAGCTCTGGAGGAGAGAGGACAATCAGCTGTATTATATTAGCTCTGAGGAGAGAGGACAATCAGCTGTATTATATTAGCTCTGTCTGAGGAGAGAGGACAATCAGCTGTATTATATTAGCTCTGTCTGAGGAGAGAGGACAGTCAGCTGTATTATATTAGCTCTGTCTGAGGGAGGACAATCAGCTGTATTATATTAGCTCTGAGGAGAGAGGACAATCAGCTGTATTATATTAGCTCTGAGGAGAGAGGACAGTCAGCTGTATTATATTAGCTCTGAGGAGAGAGGACAGTCAGCTGTATTATATTAGCTCTGTCTGAGGAGAGAGGACAGTCAGCTGTATTATATTAGCTCTGAGAAGAGAGGACAGTCAGCTGTATTATATTAGCTCTGAGGAGAGAGGACAATCAGCTGTATTATATTAGCTCTGAGAGAGGACAATCAGCTGTATTATATTAGCTCTGTCTGAGGAGAGAGGACAGTCAGCTGTATTATATTAGCTCTGAGGAGAGAGGACAATCAGCTGTATTATATTAGCTCTGTTGAGGAGAGAGGACAATCAGCTGTATTATATTAGCTCTGCAGGAGAGAGGACAATCAGCTGTATTATATTAGCTCTGAGGAGAGAGGACAATCAGCTGTATTATATTAGCTCTGTCTGAGGAGAGAGGACAATCAGCTGTATTATATTAGCTCTGTCTGAGGAGAGAGGACAGTCAGCTGTATTATATTAGCTCTGTCTGAGGGAGGACAATCAGCTGTATTATATTAGCTCTGAGGAGAGAGGACAATCAGCTGTATTATATTAGCTCTGTCTGAGGAGAGAGGACAGTCAGCTGTATTATATTAGCTCTGAGGAGAGAGGACAGTCAGCTGTATTATATTAGCTCTGTCTGAGGAGAGAGGACAGTCAGCTGTATTATATTAGCTCTGTCTGAGGAGAGAGGACAATCAGCTGTATTATATTAGCTCTGAGAAGAGAGGACAATCAGCTGTATTATATTATCTCTGAGGAGAGAGGACAATCAGCTGTATTATATTAGCTCTGAGGAGAGAGGACAATCAGCTGTATTATATTAGCTCTGTCTGAGGAGAGAGGACAGTCAGCTGTATTATATTAGCTCTGCAGGAGAGAGGACAATCAGCTGTATTATATTAGCTCTGTCTGAGGAGAGAGGACAGTCAGCTGTATTATATTAGCTCTGTCTGAGGAGAGAGGACAATCAGCTGTATTATATTAGCTCTGTCTGAGGAGAGAGACAATCAGCTGTATTATATTAGCTCTGAGGAGAGAGGACAATCAGCTGTATTATATTAGCTCTGGAGGAGAGAGGACAATCAGCTGTATTATATTAGCTCTGTCTGAGGAGAGAGGACAATCAGCTGTATTATATTAGCTCTGTCTGAGGAGAGAGGACAGTCAGCTGTATTATATTAGCTCTGTCTGAGGAGAGAGGACAATCAGCTCTATTATATTAGCTCTGTCTGAGGAGAGAGGACAGTCAGCTGTATTATATTAGCTCTGTCTGAGGAGAGAGGACAATCAGCTGTATTATATTAGCTCTGTCTGAGGAGAGAGGACAGTCAGCTGTATTATATTATCTCCGAGGAGAGAGGACAGTCAGCTGTATTATATTAGCTCTGAGGAGAGAGGACAATCAGCTGTATTATATTAGCTCTGTCTGAGGAGAGAGGACAGTCAGCTGTATTATATTAGCTCTGAGGAGAGAGGACAATCAGCTGTATTATATTAGCTCTGAGGAGAGAGGACAATCAGCTGTATTATATTAGCTCTGTCTGAGGAGAGAGGACAATCAGCTGTATTATATTAGCTCTGTCTGAGGAGAGAGGACAATCAGCTGTATTATATTAGCTCTGAGGAGAGAGGACAATCAGCTGTATTATATTAGCTCTGTCTGAGGAGAGAGGACAATCAGCTGTATTATATTAGCTCTGTCTGAGGAGAGAGGACAATCAGCTGTATTATATTAGCTCTGAGGAGAGAGGACAATCAGCTGTATTATATTAGCTCTGAGAAGAGAGGACAATCAGCTGTATTATATTAGCTCTGTCTGAGGAGAGAGGACAATCAGCTGTATTATATTAGCTCTGTCTGAGGAGAGAGGACAATCAGCTGTATTATATTAGCTCTGTCTGAGGAGAGAGGACAATCAGCTGTATTATATTAGCTCTGAGGAGAGAGGACAGTCAGCTGTATTATATTAGCTCTGTCTGAGGAGAGAGGACAGTCAGCTGTATTATATTAGCTCTGAGGAGAGAGGACAATCAGCTGTATTATATTAGCTCTGAGAAGAGAGGACAATCAGCTGTATTATATTAGCTCTGTCTGAGGAGAGAGGACAGTCAGCTGTATTATATTATCTCTGAGGAGAGAGGACAATCAGCTGTATTATATTAGCTCTGTCTGAGGAGAGAGGACAATCAGCTGTATTATATTAGCTCTGAGGAGAGAGGACAATCAGCTGTATTATATTAGCTCTGAGGAGAGAGGACAATCAGCTGTATTATATTAGCTCTGTCTGAGGAGAGAGGACAATCAGCTGTATTATATTAGCTCTGTCTGAGGAGAGAGGACAGTCAGCTGTATTATATTAGCTCTGTCTGAGGAGAGAGGACAATCAGCTGTATTATATTAGCTCTGAGGAGAGAGGACAATCAGCTGTATTATATTAGCTCTGAGGAGAGAGGACAGTCAGCTGTATTATATTAGCTCTGAGGAGAGAGGACAGTCAGCTGTATTATATTAGCTCTGTCTGAGGAGAGAGGACAGTCAGCTGTATTATATTAGCTCTGAGAAGAGAGGACAGTCAGCTGTATTATATTAGCTCTGAGGAGAGAGGACAATCAGCTGTATTATATTAGCTCTGTCTGAGGAGAGAGGACAGTCAGCTGTATTATATTAGCTCTGTCTGAGGAGAGAGGACAATCAGCTGTATTATATTAGCTCTGAGGAGAGAGGACAATCAGCTGTATTATATTAGCTCTGAGGAGAGAGGACAGTCAGCTGTATTATATTAGCTCTGTCTGAGGAGAGAGGACAATCAGCTGTATTATATTAGCTCTGAGGAGAGAGGACAATCAGCTGTATTATATTAGCTCTGTCTGAGGAGAGAGGACAATCAGCTGTATTATATTAGCTCTGTAGGAGAGAGGACAATCAGCTGTATTATATTAGCTCTGTCTGAGGAGAGAGGACAATCAGCTGTATTATATTAGCTCTGTCTGAGGAGAGAGGACAATCAGCTGTATTATATTAGCTCTGTCTGAGGAGAGAGGACAATCAGCTGTATTATATTAGCTCTGTCTGAGGAGAGAGGACAATCAGCTGTATTATATTAGCTCTGAGGAGAGAGGACAATCAGCTGTATTATATTAGCTCTGTCTGAGGAGAGAGGACAATCAGCTGTATTATATTAGCTCTGTCTGAGGAGAGAGGACAATCAGCTGTATTATATTAGCTCTGAGGAGAGAGGACAATCAGCTGTATTATATTAGCTCTGTCTAGGAGAGAGGACAATCAGCTGTATTATATTAGCTCTGTCAGGAGAGAGGACAATCAGCTGTATTATATTAGCTCTGTCTGAGGAGAGAGGACAATCAGCTGTATTATATTAGCTCTGTCTGAGGAGAGAGGACAATCAGCTGTATTATATTAGCTCTGAGGAGAGAGGACAATCAGCTGTATTATATTAGCTCTGTCTGAGGAGAGAGGACAATCAGCTGTATTATATTAGCTCTGAGGAGAGAGGACAATCAGCTGTATTATATTAGCTCTGTCTGAGGAGAGAGGACAATCAGCTGTATTATATTAGCTCTGCAGGAGAGAGGACAGTCAGCTGTATTATATTAGCTCTGCTAGGAGAGAGGACAATCAGCTGTATTATATTAGCTCTGTCTGAGGAGAGAGGACAATCAGCTGTATTATATTAGCTCTGTAGGAGAGAGGACAATCAGCTGTATTATATTAGCTCTGTCAGGAGAGAGGACAATCAGCTGTATTATATTAGCTCTGTCTGAGGAGAGAGGACAATCAGCTGTATTATATTAGCTCTGTCTGAGGAGAGAGGACAATCAGCTGTATTATATTAGCTCTGTGAGGAGAGAGGACAATCAGCTGTATTATATTAGCTCTGTTGAGGAGAGAGGACAGTCAGCTGTATTATATTAGCTCTGTTTGAGGAGAGAGGACAATCAGCTGTATTATATTAGCTCTGTCTGAGGAGAGAGGACAATCAGCTGTATTATATTAGCTCTGTCTGAGGAGAGAGGACAATCAGCTGTATTATATTAGCTCTGAGGAGAGAGGACAATCAGCTGTATTATATTAGCTCTGTCTGAGGAGAGAGGACAATCAGCTGTATTATATTAGCTCTGTCTGAGGAGAGAGGACAATCAGCTGTATTATATTAGCTCTGTCTGAGGAGAGAGGACAATCAGCTGTATTATATTAGCTCTGTCTGAGGAGAGAGGACAATCAGCTGTATTATATTAGCTCTGAGAAGAGAGGACAATCAGCTGTATTATATTAGCTCTGTCTGAGGAGAGAGGACAATCAGCTGTATTATATTAGCTCTGTCTGAGGAGAGAGGACAATCAGCTGTATTATATTAGCTCTGTCTGAGGAGAGAGGACAATCAGCTGTATTATATTAGCTCTGGAGGAGAGAGGACAATCAGCTGTATTATATTAGCTCTGTCTGAGGAGAGAGGACAATCAGCTGTATTATATTAGCTCTGAGGAGAGAGGACAATCAGCTGTATTATATTAGCTCTGAGGAGAGAGGACAATCAGCTGTATTATATTAGCTCTGTCTGAGGAGAGAGGACAATCAGCTGTATTATATTAGCTCTGAGGAGAGAGGACAATCAGCTGTATTATATTAGCTCTGTCTGAGGAGAGAGGACAATCAGCTGTATTATATTAGCTCTGAGGAGAGAGGACAATCAGCTGTATTATATTAGCTCTGAGGAGAGAGGACAATCAGCTGTATTATATTAGCTCTGACTGAGGAGAGAGGACAATCAGCTGTATTATATTAGCTCTGTCAGGAGAGAGGACAATCAGCTGTATTATATTAGCTCTGTCTGAGGAGAGAGGACAATCAGCTGTATTATATTAGCTCTGTCTGAGGAGAGAGGACAATCAGCTGTATTATATTAGCTCTGTCTGAGGAGAGAGGACAATCAGCTGTATTATATTAGCTCTGTAGGAGAGAGGACAGTCAGCTGTATTATATTAGCTCTGTCTGAGGAGAGAGGACAGTCAGCTGTATTATATTAGCTCTGTGAGGAGAGAGGACAATCAGCTGTATTATATTAGCTCTGTCTGAGGAGAGAGGACAGTCAGCTGTATTATATTAGCTCTGTCTGAGGAGAGAGGACAGTCAGCTGTATTATATTAGCTCTGAGGAGAGAGGACAGTCAGCTGTATTATATTAGCTCTGTCTGAGGAGAGAGGACAATCAGCTGTATTATATTAGCTCTGTCTGAGGAGAGAGGACAGTCAGCTGTATTATATTAGCTCTGTCTGAGGAGAGAGGACAGTCAGCTGTATTATATTAGCTCTGTCTGAGGAGAGAGGACAATCAGCTGTATTATATTAGCTCTGAGGAGAGAGGACAATCAGCTGTATTATATTAGCTCTGTCTGAGGAGAGAGGACAATCAGCTGTATTATATTAGCTCTGAGGAGAGAGGACAGTCAGCTGTATTATATTAGCTCTGTCTGAGGAGAGAGGACAATCAGCTGTATTATATTAGCTCTGTCTGAGGAGAGAGGACAATCAGCTGTATTATATTAGCTCTGTCTGAGGAGAGAGGACAATCAGCTGTATTATATTAGCTCTGTCTGAGGAGAGAGGACAATCAGCTGTATTATATTAGCTCTGTCTGAGGAGAGAGGACAGTCAGCTGTATTATATTAGCTCTGTCTGAGGAGAGAGGACAATCAGCTGTATTATATTAGCTCTGTCTGAGGAGAGAGGACAATCAGCTGTATTATATTAGCTCTGTCTGAGGAGAGAGGACAGTCAGCTTGTATTATATTAGCTCTGTCAGTAGAGAGGTCGGAATCCCAGCTGTATAACCTGTCATGTGCTGAGCAGGCTTAAATTGCTCCTGTAAGTCGCTCTGATAGAGCGCTGCGAATTTATTTATATTTGAGGAGAGAGGACAATCAGCTGTATTATATTAGCTCTGAGGAGAGAGGACAGTCAGCTGTATTATATTAGCTCTGTCTGAGGAGAGAGGACAATCAGCTGTATTATATTAGCTCTGTCTGAGGAGAGAGGACAATCAGCTGTATTATATTAGCTCTGAGGAGAGAGGACAGTCAGCTGTATTATATTAGCTCTGTCTGAGGAGAGAGGACAATCAGCTGTATTATATTAGCTCTGTCTGAGGAGAGAGGACAATCAGCTGTATTATATTAGCTCTGTCTGAGGAGAGAGGACAATCAGCTGTATTATATTAGCTCTGTCTGAGGAGAGAGGACAGTCAGCTGTATTATATTAGCTCTGTCTGAGGAGAGAGGACAATCAGCTGTATTATATTAGCTCTGTCTGAGGAGAGAGGACAATCAGCTGTATTATATTAGCTCTGTCTGAGGAGAGAGGACAATCAGCTGTATTATATTAGCTCTGTCTGAGGAGAGAGGACAATCAGCTGTATTATATTAGCTCTGTCTGAGGAGAGAGGACAGTCAGCTGTATTATATTAGCTCTGAGGAGAGAGGACAATCAGCTGTATTATATTAGCTCTGTCTGAGGAGAGAGGACAATCAGCTGTATTATATTAGCTCTGTGAGGAGAGAGGACAATCAGCTGTATTATATTAGCTCTGTCTGAGGAGAGAGGACAATCAGCTGTATTATATTAGCTCTGTGAGGAGAGAGGACAATCAGCTGTATTATATTAGCTCTGTCTGAGGAGAGAGGACAGTCAGCTGTATTATATTAGCTCTGAGGAGAGAGGACAATCAGCTGTATTATATTAGCTCTGTCTGAGGAGAGAGGACAGTCAGCTGTATTATATTAGCTCTGTCTGAGGAGAGAGGACAGTCAGCTGTATTATATTAGCTCTGAGAGAGAGAGGACAATCAGCTGTATTATATTAGCTCTGTCTGAGGAGAGAGGACAATCAGCTGTATTATATTAGCTCTGTCAGGAGAGAGGACAATCAGCTGTATTATATTAGCTCTGTAGGAGAGAGGACAATCAGCTGTATTATATTAGCTCTGTCTGAGGAGAGAGGACAATCAGCTGTATTATATTAGCTCTGTCTGAGGAGAGAGGACAATCAGCTGTATTATATTAGCTCTGTCTGAGGAGAGAGGACAATCAGCTGTATTATATTAGCTCTGCTGAGGAGAGAGGACAATCAGCTGTATTATATTAGCTCTGAGGAGAGAGGACAGTCAGCTGTATTATATTAGCTCTGAGGAGAGAGGACAGTCAGCTGTATTATATTAGCTCTGTCTGAGGAGAGAGGACAGTCAGCTGTATTATATTAGCTCTGTCTGAGGAGAGAGGACAATCAGCTGTATTATATTAGCTCTGTCTGAGGAGAGAGGACAGTCAGCTGTATTATATTAGCTCTGTCAGGAGAGAGGACAATCAGCTGTATTATATTAGCTCTGTCTGAGGAGAGAGGACAATCAGCTGTATTATATTAGCTCTGAGGAGAGAGGACAATCAGCTGTATTATATTAGCTCTGTCTGAGGAGAGAGGACAATCAGCTGTATTATATTAGCTCTGTAGGAGAGAGGACAATCAGCTGGATTATATTAGCTCTGTCTGAGGAGAGAGGACAGTCAGCTGTATTATATTAGCTCTGTCTGAGGAGAGAGGACAATCAGCTGTATTATATTAGCTCTGTCTGAGGAGAGAGGACAGTCAGCTGTATTATATTAGCTCTGAGGAGAGAGGACAATCAGCTGTATTATATTAGCTCTGTCTGAGGAGAGAGGACAGTCAGCTGTATTATATTAGCTCTGTCTGAGGAGAGAGGACAATCAGCTGTATTATATTAGCTCTGTCTGAGGAGAGAGGACAATCAGCTGTATTATATTAGCTCTGTCTGAGGAGAGAGGACAATCAGCTGTATTATATTAGCTCTGTCTGAGGAGAGAGGACAATCAGCTGTATTATATTAGCTCTGTCTGAGGAGAGAGGACAGTCAGCTGTATTATATTAGCTCTGTTGAGGAGAGAGGACAATCAGCTGTATTATATTAGCTCTGTCTGAGGAGAGAGGACAATCAGCTGTATTATATTAGCTCTGAGGAGAGAGGACAATCAGCTGTATTATATTAGCTCTGTAGGAGAGAGGACAATCAGCTGTATTATATTAGCTCTGTCTGAGGAGAGAGGACAATCAGCTGTATTATATTAGCTCTGTCTGAGGAGAGAGGACAGTCAGCTGTATTATATTAGCTCTGTCTGAGGAGAGAGGACAATCAGCTGTATTATATTAGCTCTGAGGAGAGAGGACAATCAGCTGTATTATATTAGCTCTGAGGAGAGAGGACAGTCAGCTGTATTATATTAGCTCTGAGGAGAGAGGACAGTCAGCTGTATTATATTAGCTCTGTCTGAGGAGAGAGGACAGTCAGCTGTATTATATTAGCTCTGTCTGAGGAGAGAGGACAATCAGCTGTATTATATTAGCTCTGTCGAGGAGAGAGGACAGTCAGCTGTATTATATTAGCTCTGTCTAGGAGAGAGGACAGTCAGCTGTATTATATTAGCTCTGTCTAGGAGAGAGGACAGTCAGCTGTATTATATTAGCTCTGTCTGAGGAGAGAGGACAATCAGCTGTATTATATTAGCTCTGTCTGAGGAGAGAGGACAATCAGCTGTATTATATTAGCTCTGAGGAGAGAGGACAATCAGCTGTATTATATTAGCTCTGTCTGAGGAGAGAGGACAATCAGCTGTATTATATTAGCTCTGTCTGAGGAGAGAGGACAATCAGCTGTATTATATTAGCTCTGTCTGAGGAGAGAGGACAATCAGCTGTATTATATTAGCTCTGTCTGAGGAGAGAGGACAATCAGCTGTATTATATTAGCTCTGAGAAGAGAGGACAATCAGCTGTATTATATTAGCTCTGTCTGAGGAGAGAGGACAATCAGCTGTATTATATTAGCTCTGTCTGAGGAGAGAGGACAGTCAGCTGTATTATATTAGCTCTGAGGAGAGAGGACAATCAGCTGTATTATATTAGCTCTGTCTGAGGAGAGAGGACAATCAGCTGTATTATATTAGCTCTGAGGAGAGAGGACAATCAGCTGTATTATATTAGCTCTGTCTGAGGAGAGAGGACAATCAGCTGTATTATATTAGCTCTGTCTGAGGAGAGAGGACAATCAGCTGTATTATATTAGCTCTGAGGAGAGAGGACAATCAGCTGTATTATATTAGCTCTGTCTGAGGAGAGAGGACAATCAGCTGTATTATATTAGCTCTGTGAGGAGAGAGGACAATCAGCTGTATTATATTAGCTCTGTCTGAGGAGAGAGGACAATCAGCTGTATTATATTAGCTCTGTCAGGAGAGAGGACAGTCAGCTGTATTATATTAGCTCTGTCAGGAGAGAGGACAATCAGCTGTATTATATTAGCTCTGTCTGAGGAGAGAGGACAGTCAGCTGTATTATATTAGCTCTGAGGAGAGAGGACAATCAGCTGTATTATATTAGCTCTGTGAGGAGAGAGGACAATCAGCTGTATTATATTAGCTCTGTCTGAGGAGAGAGGACAATCAGCTGTATTATATTAGCTCTGTCTGAGGAGAGAGGACAATCAGCTGTATTATATTAGCTCTGAGGAGAGAGGACAATCAGCTGTATTATATTAGCTCTGTCTGAGGAGAGAGGACAGTCAGCTGTATTATATTAGCTCTGTCTGAGGAGAGAGGACAATCAGCTGTATTATATTAGCTCTGTGAGGAGAGAGGACAATCAGCTGTATTATATTAGCTCTGGAGGAGAGAGGACAATCAGCTGTATTATATTAGCTCTGGAGGAGAGAGGACAATCAGCTGTATTATATTAGCTCTGTGAGGAGAGAGGACAATCAGCTGTATTATATTAGCTCTGTCTGAGGAGAGAGGACAATCAGCTGTATTATATTAGCTCTGTCTGAGGAGAGAGGACAATCAGCTGTATTATATTAGCTCTGTCTGAGGAGAGAGGACAATCAGCTGTATTATATTAGCTCTGTCTGAGGAGAGAGGACAATCAGCTGTATTATATTAGCTCTGTCTGAGGAGAGAGGACAATCAGCTGTATTATATTAGCTCTGTCTGAGGAGAGAGGACAATCAGCTGTATTATATTAGCTCTGGAGGAGAGAGGACAATCAGCTGTATTATATTAGCTCTGTCTGAGGAGAGAGGACAATCAGCTGTATTATATTAGCTCTGTCTGAGGAGAGAGGACAATCAGCTGTATTATATTAGCTCTGTAGGAGAGAGGACAATCAGCTGTATTATATTAGCTCTGTAGGAGAGAGGACAATCAGCTGTATTATATTAGCTCTGTCTGAGGAGAGAGGACAATCAGCTGTATTATATTAGCTCTGTCTGAGGAGAGAGGACAATCAGCTGTATTATATTAGCTCTGTCTGAGGAGAGAGGACAATCAGCTGTATTATATTAGCTCTGAGGAGAGAGGACAATCAGCTGTATTATATTAGCTCTGTCTGAGGAGAGAGGACAATCAGCTGTATTATATTAGCTCTGTCTGAGGAGAGAGGACAGTCAGCTGTATTATATTAGCTCTGAGGAGAGAGGACAATCAGCTGTATTATATTAGCTCTGAGGAGAGAGGACAATCAGCTGTATTATATTAGCTCTGAGGAGAGAGGACAATCAGCTGTATTATATTAGCTCTGTCTGAGGAGAGAGGACAATCAGCTGTATTATATTAGCTCTGTCTGAGGAGAGAGGACAATCAGCTGTATTATATTAGCTCTGTCTGAGGAGAGAGGACAATCAGCTGTATTATATTAGCTCTGTCTGAGGAGAGAGGACAATCAGCTGTATTATATTAGCTCTGTCTGAGGAGAGAGGACAATCAGCTGTATTATATTAGCTCTGTCTGAGGAGAGAGGACAGTCAGCTGTATTATATTAGCTCTGAGGAGAGAGGACAGTCAGCTGTATTATATTAGCTCTGTCTGAGGAGAGAGGACAGTCAGCTCTATTATATTAGCTCTGAGGAGGGAGGACAATCAGCTGTATTATATTAGCTCTGTCTGAGGAGAGAGGACAGTCAGCTGTATTATATTAGCTCTGTCTGAGGAGAGAGGACAGTCAGCTGTATTATATTAGCTCTGAGGAGAGAGGACAGTCAGCTGTATTATATTAGCTCTGTCTGAGGAGAGAGGACAATCAGCTGTATTATATTAGCTCTGTCTGAGGAGAGAGGACAGTCAGCTGTATTATATTAGCTCTGTCTGAGGAGAGAGGACAGTCAGCTGTATTATATTAGCTCTGAGGAGAGAGGACAATCAGCTGTATTATATTAGCTCTGAGGAGAGAGGACAATCAGCTGTATTATATTAGCTCTGTCTGAGGAGAGAGGACAATCAGCTGTATTATATTAGCTCTGAGGAGAGAGGACAGTCAGCTGTATTATATTAGCTCTGTCTGAGGAGAGAGGACAATCAGCTGTATTATATTAGCTCTGTCTGAGGAGAGAGGACAGTCAGCTGTATTATATTAGCTCTGTCTGAGGAGAGAGGACAGTCAGCTGTATTATATTAGCTCTGTCTGAGGAGAGAGGACAATCAGCTGTATTATATTAGCTCTGTCTGAGGAGAGAGGACAGTCAGCTGTATTATATTAGCTCTGTCTGAGGAGAGAGGACAATCAGCTGTATTATATTAGCTCTGTCTGAGGAGAGAGGACAATCAGCTGTATTATATTAGCTCTGTCTGAGGAGAGAGGACAGGCAGCTTAGTGTTATAGTAGCTCGCTGTAATCGAGGACAGGAACCTGTCGATGTGGATTATAATTGCTCTGTATCTGAGGAGAGAGGACAATCAGCTGTATTATATTGCTCTGGAGGAGAGAGGACAATCAGCTGTATTATATTAGCTCTGTCTAGGAGAGAGGACAATCAGCTGTATTATATTAGCTCTGCGAGGAGAGAGGACAATCAGCTGTATTATATTAGCTCTGTCTGAGGAGAGAGGACAATCAGCTGTATTATATTAGCTCTGAGGAGAGAGGACAGTCAGCTGTATTATATTAGCTCTGTCTGAGGAGAGAGGACAATCAGCTGTATTATATTAGCTCTGTCTGAGGAGAGAGGACAATCAGCTGTATTATATTAGCTCTGTCTGAGGAGAGAGGACAATCAGCTGTATTATATTAGCTCTGTCTGAGGAGAGAGGACAGTCAGCTGTATTATATTAGCTCTGTCTGAGGAGAGAGGACAATCAGCTGTATTATATTAGCTCTGTCTGAGGAGAGAGGACAATCAGCTGTATTATATTAGCTCTGTAGGAGAGAGGACAATCAGCTGTATTATATTAGCTCTGTCTGAGGAGAGAGGACAATCAGCTGTATTATATTAGCTCTGTCTGAGGAGAGAGGACAGTCAGCTGTATTATATTAGCTCTGAGGAGAGAGGACAATCAGCTGTATTATATTAGCTCTGTCTGAGGAGAGAGGACAATCAGCTGTATTATATTAGCTCTGTCAGGAGAGAGGACAATCAGCTGTATTATATTAGCTCTGTCTGAGGAGAGAGGACAATCAGCTGTATTATATTAGCTCTGTCAGGAGAGAGGACAATCAGCTGTATTATATTAGCTCTGTCTGAGGAGAGAGGACAGTCAGCTGTATTATATTAGCTCTGCGAGGAGAGAGGACAATCAGCTGTATTATATTAGCTCTGTCTGAGGAGAGAGGACAGTCAGCTGTATTATATTAGCTCTGGAGGAGAGAGGACAATCAGCTGTATTATATTAGCTCTGTCTGAGGAGAGAGGACAATCAGCTGTATTATATTAGCTCTGTCTGAGGAGAGAGGACAATCAGCTGTATTATATTAGCTCTGCTGAGGAGAGAGGACAATCAGCTGTATTATATTAGCTCTGTCTGAGGAGAGAGGACAATCAGCTGTATTATATTAGCTCTGTCTGAGGAGAGAGGACAGTCAGCTGTATTATATTAGCTCTGTCTGAGGAGAGAGGACAGTCAGCTGTATTATATTAGCTCTGAGAAGAGAGGACAGTCAGCTGTATTATATTAGCTCTGTCTGAGGAGAGAGGACAATCAGCTGTATTATATTAGCTCTGTCAGGAGAGAGGACAATCAGCTGTATTATATTAGCTCTGTCGAGGAGAGAGGACAATCAGCTGTATTATATTAGCTCTGTCTGAGGAGAGAGGACAATCAGCTGTATTATATTAGCTCTGTCTGAGGAGAGAGGACAATCAGCTGTATTATATTAGCTCTGTCTGAGGAGAGGACAATCAGCTGTATTATATTAGCTCTGCAGGAGAGAGGACAATCAGCTGTATTATATTAGCTCTGTCTGAGGAGAGAGGACAGTCAGCTGTATTATATTAGCTCTGAGGAGAGAGGACAGTCAGCTGTATTATATTAGCTCTGTCTGAGGAGAGAGGACAATCAGCTGTATTATATTAGCTCTGTCTGAGGAGAGAGGACAGTCAGCTGTATTATATTAGCTCTGAGGAGAGAGGACAATCAGCTGTATTATATTAGCTCTGTCTGAGGAGAGAGGACAATCAGCTGTATTATATTAGCTCTGTCTGAGGAGAGAGGACAGTCAGCTGTATTATATTAGCTCTGTCGAGGAGAGAGGACAATCAGCTGTATTATATTAGCTCTGTCTGAGGAGAGAGGACAATCAGCTGTATTATATTAGCTCTGCGAGGAGAGAGGACAATCAGCTGTATTATATTAGCTCTGTCTGAGGAGAGAGGACAATCAGCTGTATTATATTAGCTCTGAGGAGAGAGGACAATCAGCTGTATTATATTAGCTCTGTCTGAGGAGAGAGGACAATCAGCTGTATTATATTAGCTCTGTCTGAGGAGAGAGGACAATCAGCTGTATTATATTAGCTCTGTCTGAGGAGAGAGGACAGTCAGCTGTATTATATTAGCTCTGGAGGAGAGAGGACAATCAGCTGTATTATATTAGCTCTGTCTGAGGAGAGAGGACAGTCAGCTGTATTATATTAGCTCTGTCTGAGGAGAGAGGACAATCAGCTGTATTATATTAGCTCTGTCTGAGGAGAGAGGACAGTCAGCTGTATTATATTAGCTCTGAGGAGAGAGGACAGTCAGCTGTATTATATTAGCTCTGTCTGAGGAGAGAGGACAATCAGCTGTATTATATTAGCTCTGTCTGAGGAGAGAGGACAGTCAGCTGTATTATATTAGCTCTGAGGAGAGAGGACAGTCAGCTGTATTATATTAGCTCTTAGGAGAGAGGACAATCAGCTGTATTATATTAGCTCTGTCTGAGGAGAGAGGACAATCAGCTGTATTATATTAGCTCTGAGGAGAGAGGACAATCAGCTGTATTATATTAGCTCTGTCTGAGGAGAGAGGACAATCAGCTGTATTATATTAGCTCTGTCTGAGGAGAGAGGACAATCAGCTGTATTATATTAGCTCTGAGGAGAGAGGACAATCAGCTGTATTATATTAGCTCTGAGGAGAGAGGACAATCAGCTGTATTATATTAGCTCTGTCTGAGGAGAGAGGACAGTCAGCTGTATTATATTAGCTCTGTCTGAGGAGAGAGGACAATCAGCTGTATTATATTAGCTCTGTCTGAGGAGAGAGGACAATCAGCTGTATTATATTAGCTCTGAGGAGAGAGGACAGTCAGCTGTATTATATTAGCTCTGTCTGAGGAGAGAGGACAGTCAGCTGTATTATATTAGCTCTGAGGAGAGAGGACAATCAGCTGTATTATATTAGCTCTGAGAAGAGAGGACAATCAGCTGTATTATATTAGCTCTGTCTGAGGAGAGAGGACAGTCAGCTGTATTATATTAGCTCTGAGGAGAGAGGACAATCAGCTGTATTATATTAGCTCTGTCTGAGGAGAGAGGACAATCAGCTGTATTATATTAGCTCTGAGGAGAGAGGACAATCAGCTGTATTATATTAGCTCTGTCAGGAGAGAGGACAATCAGCTGTATTATATTAGCTCTGTCTGAGGAGAGAGGACAATCAGCTGTATTATATTAGCTCTGTCTGAGGAGAGAGGACAATCAGCTGTATTATATTAGCTCTGTCTGAGGAGAGACAATCAGCTGTATTATATTAGCTCTGTAGGAGAGAGGACAGTCAGCTGTATTATATTAGCTCTGTCTGAGGAGAGAGGACAGTCAGCTGTATTATATTAGCTCTGTAGGAGAGAGGACAGTCAGCTGTATTATATTAGCTCTGTCTGAGGAGAGAGGACAGTCAGCTGTATTATATTAGCTCTGAGAAGAGAGGACAGTCAGCTGTATTATATTAGCTCTGAGGAGAGAGGACAATCAGCTGTATTATATTAGCTCTGTCTGAGGAGAGAGGACAGTCAGCTGTATTATATTAGCTCTGTCTGAGGAGAGAGGACAATCAGCTGTATTATATTAGCTCTGAGGAGAGAGGACAATCAGCTGTATTATATTAGCTCTGAGGAGAGAGGACAGTCAGCTGTATTATATTAGCTCTGTCTGAGGAGAGAGGACAATCAGCTGTATTATATTAGCTCTGAGGAGAGAGGACAATCAGCTGTATTATATTAGCTCTGTCTGAGGAGAGAGGACAATCAGCTGTATTATATTAGCTCTGAGGAGAGAGGACAGTCAGCTGTATTATATTAGCTCTGTCTGAGGAGAGAGGACAATCAGCTGTATTATATTAGCTCTGTCTGAGGAGAGAGGACAATCAGCTGTATTATATTAGCTCTGTCTGAGGAGAGAGGACAATCAGCTGTATTATATTAGCTCTGTCTGAGGAGAGAGGACAATCAGCTGTATTATATTAGCTCTGCAGGAGAGAGGACAATCAGCTGTATTATATTAGCTCTGTCTGAGGAGAGAGGACAATCAGCTGTATTATATTAGCTCTGTCTGAGGAGAGAGGACAATCAGCTGTATTATATTAGCTCTGAGGAGAGAGGACAATCAGCTGTATTATATTAGCTCTGCGAGGAGAGAGGACAGTCAGCTGTATTATATTAGCTCTGTGAGGAGAGAGGACAATCAGCTGTATTATATTAGCTCTGTCTGAGGAGAGAGGACAATCAGCTGTATTATATTAGCTCTGTCTGAGGAGAGAGGACAATCAGCTGTATTATATTAGCTCTGAGGAGAGAGGACAATCAGCTGTATTATATTAGCTCTGTGAGGAGTGAGGACAATCAGCTGTATTATATTAGCTCTGTCTGAGGAGAGAGGACAATCAGCTGTATTATATTAGCTCTGTCTGAGGAGAGAGGACAATCAGCTGTATTATATTAGCTCTGAGGAGAGAGGACAATCAGCTGTATTATATTAGCTCTGTCTGAGGAGAGAGGACAATCAGCTGTATTATATTAGCTCTGTCTGAGGAGAGAGGACAATCAGCTGTATTATATTAGCTCTGTAGGAGAGAGGACAATCAGCTGTATTATATTAGCTCTGTCTGAGGAGAGAGGACAATCAGCTGTATTATATTAGCTCTGTCTGAGGAGAGAGGACAATCAGCTGTATTATATTAGCTCTGTGAGGAGAGAGGACAATCAGCTGTATTATATTAGCTCTGTCTGAGGAGAGAGGACAATCAGCTGTATTATATTAGCTCTGTGAGGAGAGAGGACAGTCAGCTGTATTATATTAGCTCTGTCTGAGGAGAGAGGACAATCAGCTGTATTATATTAGCTCTGCTGAGGAGAGAGGACAATCAGCTGTATTATATTAGCTCTGAGGAGAGAGGACAATCAGCTGTATTATATTAGCTCTGAGGAGAGAGAGGACAGTCAGCTGTATTATATTAGCTCTGTCTGAGGAGAGAGGACAATCAGCTGTATTATATTAGCTCTGTCTGAGGAGAGAGGACAATCAGCTGTATTATATTAGCTCTGTGAGGAGAGAGGACAATCAGCTGTATTATATTAGCTCTGTCTGAGGAGAGAGGACAATCAGCTGTATTATATTAGCTCTGAGGAGAGAGGACAATCAGCTGTATTATATTAGCTCTGTGAGGAGAGAGGACAATCAGCTGTATTATATTAGCTCTGTCTGAGGAGAGAGGACAATCAGCTGTATTATATTAGCTCTGTGAGGAGAGAGGACAATCAGCTGTATTATATTAGCTCTGTCTGAGGAGAGAGGACAATCAGCTGTATTATATTAGCTCTCTGAGGAGAGAGGACAATCAGCTGTATTATATTATGTTCTGAGGAGAGAGGACAATCAGCTGTATTATATTAGCTCTGGAGGAGAGAGGACAATCAGCTGTATTATATTAGCTCTGTCTGAGGAGAGAGGACAATCAGCTGTATTATATTAGCTCTGTCTGAGGAGAGAGGACAATCAGCTGTATTATATTAGCTCTGTCTGAGGAGAGAGAGGACAATCAGCTGTATTATATTAGCTCTGTCTGAGGAGAGAGGACAGTCAGCTGTATTATATTAGCTCTGTAGGAGAGAGGACAATCAGCTGTATTATATTAGCTCTGTCTGAGGAGAGAGGACAATCAGCTGTATTATATTAGCTCTGTCTGAGGAGAGAGGACAATCAGCTGTATTATATTAGCTCTGAGGAGAGAGGACAGTCAGCTGTATTATATTAGCTCTGTTGAGGAGAGAGGACAATCAGCTGTATTATATTAGCTCTGCTGAGGAGAGAGGACAATCAGCTGTATTATATTAGCTCTGTCTGAGGAGAGAGGACAATCAGCTGTATTATATTAGCTCTGTCTGAGGAGAGAGGACAATCAGCTGTATTATATTAGCTCTGTCTGAGGAGAGAGGACAATCAGCTGTATTATATTAGCTCTGTCTGAGGAGAGAGGACAATCAGCTGTATTATATTAGCTCTGTCTGAGGAGAGAGGACAATCAGCTGTATTATATTAGCTCTGTCTGAGGAGAGAGGACAGTCAGCTGTATTATATTAGCTCTGTCAGGAGAGAGGACAGTCAGCTGTATTATATTAGCTCTGTCTGAGGAGAGAGGACAATCAGCTGTATTATATTAGCTCTGTCTGAGGAGAGAGGACAATCAGCTGTATTATATTAGCTCTGAGGAGAGAGGACAGTCAGCTGTATTATATTAGCTCTGAGGAGAGAGGACAGTCAGCTGTATTATATTAGCTCTGTCTGAGGAGAGAGGACAATCAGCTGTATTATATTAGCTCTGTCTGAGGAGAGAGGACAATCAGCTGTATTATATTAGCTCTGTCTGAGGAGAGAGGACAATCAGCTGTATTATATTAGCTCTGGAGGAGAGAGGACAATCAGCTGTATTATATTAGCTCTGTCTGAGGAGAGAGGACAATCAGCTGTATTATATTAGCTCTGTCTGAGGAGAGAGGACAATCAGCTGTATTATATTAGCTCTGCTGAGGAGAGAGGACAATCAGCTGTATTATATTAGCTCTGTCTGAGGAGAGAGGACAATCAGCTGTATTATATTAGCTCTGGAGGAGAGAGGACAGTCAGCTGTATTATATTAGCTCTGTCTGAGGAGAGAGGACAGTCAGCTGTATTATATTAGCTCTGTCTGAGGAGAGAGGACAATCAGCTGTATTATATTAGCTCTGTAGGAGAGAGGACAATCAGCTGTATTATATTAGCTCTGTCTGAGGAGAGAGGACAATCAGCTGTATTATATTAGCTCTGTCTGAGAGAGAGGACAATCAGCTGTATTATATTAGCTCTGTCTGAGGAGAGAGGACAATCAGCTGTATTATATTAGCTCTGGAGGAGAGAGGACAGTCAGCTGTATTATATTAGCTCTGCGAGGAGAGAGGACAATCAGCTGTATTATATTAGCTCTGTCTGAGGAGAGAGGACAATCAGCTGTATTATATTAGCTCTGCTGAGGAGAGAGGACAATCAGCTGTATTATATTAGCTCTGTCTGAGGAGAGAGGACAATCAGCTGTATTATATTAGCTCTGTCTGAGGAGAGAGGACAATCAGCTGTATTATATTAGCTCTGTCTGAGGAGAGAGGACAATCAGCTGTATTATATTAGCTCTGCTGAGGAGAGAGGACAATCAGCTGTATTATATTAGCTCTGTCTGAGGAGAGAGGACAGTCAGCTGTATTATATTAGCTCTGTCTGAGGAGAGAGGACAATCAGCTGTATTATATTAGCTCTGCCGAGGAGAGAGGACAGTCAGCTGTATTATATTAGCTCTGTCTGAGGAGAGAGGACAGTCAGCTGTATTATATTAGCTCTGTCTGAGGAGAGAGGACAATCAGCTGTATTATATTAGCTCTGTCTGAGGAGAGAGGACAGTCAGCTGTATTATATTAGCTCTGTAGGAGAGAGGACAATCAGCTGTATTATATTAGCTCTGTCTGAGGAGAGAGGACAATCAGCTGTATTATATTAGCTCTGTCTGAGGAGAGAGGACAATCAGCTGTATTATATTAGCTCTGGAGGAGAGAGGACAATCAGCTGTATTATATTAGCTCTGGAGGAGAGAGGACAATCAGCTGTATTATATTAGCTCTGTCTGAGGAGAGAGGACAATCAGCTGTATTATATTAGCTCTGTCTGAGGAGAGAGGACAATCAGCTGTATTATATTAGCTCTGTAGGAGAGAGGACAATCAGCTGTATTATATTAGCTCTGTCTGAGGAGAGAGGACAATCAGCTGTATTATATTAGCTCTGAGGAGAGAGGACAATCAGCTGTATTATATTAGCTCTGTCTGAGGAGAGAGGACAATCAGCTGTATTATATTAGCTCTGTCGAGGAGAGAGGACAATCAGCTGTATTATATTAGCTCTGTCGAGGAGAGAGGACAATCAGCTGTATTATATTAGCTCTGTCTGAGGAGAGAGGACAGTCAGCTGTATTATATTAGCTCTGTTGAGGAGAGAGGACAATCAGCTGTATTATATTAGCTCTGTCTGAGGAGAGAGGACAATCAGCTGTATTATATTAGCTCTGTCGAGGAGAGAGGACAGTCAGCTGTATTATATTAGCTCTGTCTGAGGAGAGAGGACAGTCAGCTGTATTATATTAGCTCTGTCTGAGGAGAGAGGACAATCAGCTGTATTATATTAGCTCTGTCAGGAGAGAGGACAATCAGCTGTATTATATTAGCTCTGTCTGAGGAGAGAGGACAATCAGCTGTATTATATTAGCTCTGTAGGAGAGAGGACAATCAGCTGTATTATATTAGCTCTGTCTGAGGAGAGAGGACAATCAGCTGTATTATATTAGCTCTGTCTAGGAGAGAGGACAATCAGCTGTATTATATTAGCTCTGTGAGGAGAGAGGACAATCAGCTGTATTATATTAGCTCTGAGGAGAGAGGACAATCAGCTGTATTATATTAGCTCTGTCAGGAGAGAGGACAGTCAGCTGTATTATATTAGCTCTGTCTGAGGAGAGAGGACAATCAGCTGTATTATATTAGCTCTGTGAGGAGAGAGGACAGTCAGCTGTATTATATTAGCTCTGTCAGGAGAGAGGACAATCAGCTGTATTATATTAGCTCTGGAGGAGAGAGGACAGTCAGCTGTATTATATTAGCTCTGTCTGAGGAGAGAGGACAATCAGCTGTATTATATTAGCTCTGTCTGAGGAGAGAGGACAATCAGCTGTATTATATTAGCTCTGAGGAGAGAGGACAGTCAGCTGTATTATATTAGCTCTGAGGAGAGAGGACAATCAGCTGTATTATATTAGCTCTGTTGAGGAGAGAGGACAATCAGCTGTATTATATTAGCTCTGTGAGGAGAGAGGACAGTCAGCTGTATTATATTAGCTCTGGAGGAGAGAGGACAATCAGCTGTATTATATTAGCTCTGTCTGAGGAGAGAGGACAATCAGCTGTATTATATTAGCTCTGGAGGAGAGAGGACAATCAGCTGTATTATATTAGCTCTGTAGGGGAGAGAGGACAATCAGCTGTATTATATTAGCTCTGTCTGAGGAGAGAGGACAATCAGCTGTATTATATTAGCTCTGTAGGAGAGAGGACAATCAGCTGTATTATATTAGCTCTGTCTGAGGAGAGAGGACAATCAGCTGTATTATATTAGCTCTGTCTGAGGAGAGAGGACAATCAGCTGTATTATATTAGCTCTGTCTGAGGAGAGAGGACAATCAGCTGTATTATATTAGCTCTGTCTGAGGAGAGAGGACAATCAGCTGTATTATATTAGCTCTGTCTGAGGAGAGAGGACAATCAGCTGTATTATATTAGCTCTGTCTGAGGAGAGAGGACAATCAGCTGTATTATATTAGCTCTGTCTGAGGGAGAGGACAATCAGCTGTATTATATTAGCTCTGTCTGAGGAGAGAGGACAATCAGCTGTATTATATTAGCTCTGTCTGAGGAGAGAGGACAATCAGCTGTATTATATTAGCTCTGGAGGAGAGAGGACAATCAGCTGTATTATATTAGCTCTGTCTGAGGAGAGAGGACAATCAGCTGTATTATATTAGCTCTGACGAGGAGAGAGGACAATCAGCTGTATTATATTAGCTCTGTGAGGAGAGAGGACAATCAGCTGTATTATATTAGCTCTGTCTGAGGAGAGAGGACAGTCAGCTGTATTATATTAGCTCTGAGGAGAGAGGACAGTCAGCTGTATTATATTAGCTCTGTCTGAGGAGAGAGGACAGTCAGCTGTATTATATTAGCTCTGAGGAGAGAGGACAATCAGCTGTATTATATTAGCTCTGTCTGAGGAGAGAGGACAATCAGCTGTATTATATTAGCTCTGTCTGAGGAGAGAGGACAATCAGCTGTATTATATTAGCTCTGTCTGAGGAGAGAGGACAATCAGCTGTATTATATTAGCTCTGTCTGAGGAGAGAGGACAATCAGCTGTATTATATTAGCTCTGTCTGAGGAGAGAGGACAGTCAGCTGTATTATATTAGCTCTGTCTGAGGAGAGAGGACAATCAGCTGTATTATATTAGCTCTGAGAAGAGAGGACAGTCAGCTGTATTATATTAGCTCTGTCTGAGGAGAGAGGACAATCAGCTGTATTATATTAGCTCTGAGGAGAGAGGACAATCAGCTGTATTATATTAGCTCTGAGGAGAGAGGACAGTCAGCTGTATTATATTAGCTCTGTCTGAGGAGAGAGGACAGTCAGCTGTATTATATTAGCTCTGAGGAGAGAGGACAATCAGCTGTATTATATTAGCTCTGTCTGAGGAGAGAGGACAATCAGCTGTATTATATTAGCTCTGTCTGAGGAGAGAGGACAGTCAGCTGTATTATATTAGCTCTGTCTGAGGGAGGACAATCAGCTGTATTATATTAGCTCTGTCTGAGGAGAGAGGACAGTCAGCTGTATTATATTAGCTCTGTCTGAGGAGAGAGGACAATCAGCTGTATTATATTAGCTCTGTCTGAGGAGAGAGGACAATCAGCTGTATTATATTAGCTCTGAGGAGAGAGGACAGTCAGCTGTATTATATTAGCTCTGAGGAGAGAGGACAATCAGCTGTATTATATTAGCTCTGTCTGAGGAGAGAGGACAATCAGCTGTATTATATTAGCTCTGTCTGAGGAGAGAGGACAATCAGCTGTATTATATTAGCTCTGTCTGAGGAGAGAGGACAATCAGCTGTATTATATTAGCTCTGTAGGAGAGAGGACAATCAGCTGTATTATATTAGCTCTGTGAGGAGAGAGGACAATCAGCTGTATTATATTAGCTCTGTTGAGGAGAGAGGACAATCAGCTGTATTATATTAGCTCTGTCTGAGGAGAGAGGACAATCAGCTGTATTATATTAGCTCTGAGGAGAGAGGACAATCAGCTGTATTATATTAGCTCTGTCTGAGGAGAGAGGACAATCAGCTGTATTATATTAGCTCTGTCTGAGGAGAGAGGACAATCAGCTGTATTATATTAGCTCTGAGGAGAGAGGACAATCAGCTGTATTATATTAGCTCTGAGGAGAGAGGACAATCAGCTGTATTATATTAGCTCTGTCTGAGGAGAGAGGACAATCAGCTGTATTATATTAGCTCTGAGGAGAGAGGACAGTCAGCTGTATTATATTAGCTCTGTCTGAGGAGAGAGGACAGTCAGCTGTATTATATTAGCTCTGTCTGAGGAGAGAGGACAATCAGCTGTATTATATTAGCTCTGTGAGGAGAGAGGACAATCAGCTGTATTATATTAGCTCTGTCTGAGGAGAGAGGACAGTCAGCTGTATTATATTAGCTCTGTCTGAGGAGAGAGGACAATCAGCTGTATTATATTAGCTCTGAGGAGAGAGGACAGTCAGCTGTATTATATTAGCTCTGTCTGAGGAGAGAGGACAATCAGCTGTATTATATTAGCTCTGTCTGAGGAGAGAGGACAATCAGCTGTATTATATTAGCTCTGTCTGAGGAGAGAGGACAATCAGCTGTATTATATTAGCTCTGGAGGAGAGAGGACAATCAGCTGTATTATATTAGCTCTGTCAGGAGAGAGGACAATCAGCTGTATTATATTAGCTCTGTCTGAGGAGAGAGGACAATCAGCTGTATTATATTAGCTCTGTCTGAGGAGAGAGGACAATCAGCTGTATTATATTAGCTCTGTCTGAGGAGAGAGGACAATCAGCTGTATTATATTAGCTCTGTCTGAGGAGAGAGGACAATCAGCTGTATTATATTAGCTCTGTCTGAGGAGAGAGGACAATCAGCTGTATTATATTAGCTCTGTCTGAGGAGAGAGGACAATCAGCTGTATTATATTAGCTCTGTTGAGGAGAGAGGACAGTCAGCTGTATTATATTAGCTCTGTCTGAGGAGAGAGGACAATCAGCTGTATTATATTAGCTCTGTCTGAGGAGAGAGGACAATCAGCTGTATTATATTAGCTCTGTCTGAGGAGAGAGGACAGTCAGCTGTATTATATTAGCTCTGTCTGAGGAGAGAGGACAATCAGCTGTATTATATTAGCTCTGTAGGAGAGAGGACAGTCAGCTGTATTATATTAGCTCTGGAGGAGAGAGGACAATCAGCT
The DNA here is from genome assembly GCF_020615455.1 of Coregonus clupeaformis. Taxonomy (NCBI): domain Eukaryota; kingdom Metazoa; phylum Chordata; class Actinopteri; order Salmoniformes; family Salmonidae; genus Coregonus; species Coregonus clupeaformis. Next base: position 36,388 of record NW_025534399.1, on the reverse strand, counting down.
GTATTATATTAGCTCTGTCTGAGGAGAGAGGACAATCAGCTGTATTATATTAGCTCTGTCTGAGGAGAGAGGACAATCAGCTGTATTATATTAGCTCTGTCTGAGGAGAGAGGACAATCAGCTGTATTATATTAGCTCTGTGAGGAGAGAGGACAATCAGCTGTATTATATTAGCTCTGTCTGAGGAGAGAGGACAGTCAGCTGTATTATATTAGCTCTGTCTGAGGAGAGAGGACAATCAGCTGTATTATATTAGCTCTGAGGAGAGAGAGGACAGTCAGCTGTATTATATTAGCTCTGTCTGAGGAGAGAGGACAATCAGCTGTATTATATTAGCTCTGTCGAGGAGAGAGGACAATCAGCTCTATTATATTAGCTCTGTCTGAGGAGAGAGGACAGTCAGCTGTATTATATTAGCTCTGTCTGAGGAGAGAGGACAGTCAGCTGTATTATATTAGCTCTGTCGAGGAGAGAGGACAATCAGCTGTATTATATTAGCTCTGTCTGAGGAGAGAGGACAATCAGCTGTATTATATTAGCTCTGTCTGAGGAGAGAGGACAATCAGCTGTATTATATTAGCTCTGTCGAGGAGAGAGGACAATCAGCTGTATTATATTAGCTCTGGAGGAGAGAGGACAGTCAGCTGTATTATATTAGCTCTGTCTGAGGAGAGAGGACAATCAGCTCTATTATATTAGCTCTGTCTGAGGAGAGAGGACAATCAGCTGTATTATATTAGCTCTGTGAGGAGAGAGGACAATCAGCTGTATTATATTAGCTCTGTCTGAGGAGAGAGAGGACAATCAGCTGTATTATATTAGCTCTGTCTGAGGAGAGAGGACAATCAGCTGTATTATATTAGCTCTGTCAGGAGAGAGGACAGTCAGCTGTATTATATTAGCTCTGAGGAGAGAGGACAGTCAGCTGTATTATATTAGCTCTGCGAGGAGAGAGGACAATCAGCTGTATTATATTAGCTCTGCAGGAGAGAGGACAGTCAGCTGTATTATATTAGCTCTGGAGGAGAGAGGACAATCAGCTGTATTATATTAGCTCTGTCTGAGAGAGAGGACAGTCAGCTGTATTATATTAGCTCTGAGGAGAGAGGACAGTCAGCTGTATTATATTAGCTCTGTCTGAGGAGAGAGGACAGTCAGCTGTATTATATTAGCTCTGTCTGAGGAGAGAGGACAGTCAGCTGTATTATATTAGCTCTGAGGAGAGAGGACAATCAGCTGTATTATATTAGCTCTGAGGAGAGAGGACAATCAGCTGTATTATATTAGCTCTGTCTGAGGAGAGAGGACAGTCAGCTGTATTATATTAGCTCTGAGGAGAGAGGACAATCAGCTGTATTATATTAGCTCTGTCTGAGGAGAGAGGACAGTCAGCTGTATTATATTAGCTCTGAGGAGAGAGGACAATCAGCTGTATTATATTAGCTCTGTCTGAGGAGAGAGGACAATCAGCTGTATTATATTAGCTCTGTCTGAGGAGAGAGGACAGTCAGCTGTATTATATTAGCTCTGTCTGAGGAGAGAGGACAATCAGCTGTATTATATTAGCTCTGTCTGAGGAGAGAGGACAATCAGCTGTATTATATTAGCTCTGAGGAGAGAGGACAATCAGCTGTATTATATTAGCTCTGTCTGAGGAGAGAGGACAATCAGCTGTATTATATTAGCTCTGTGAGGAGAGAGGACAGTCAGCTGTATTATATTAGCTCTGAGAGAGAGGACAATCAGCTGTATTATATTAGCTCTGTCTGAGGAGAGAGGACAATCAGCTGTATTATATTAGCTCTGTCTGAGGAGAGAGGACAGTCAGCTGTATTATATTAGCTCTTTGAGGAGAGAGGACAATCAGCTGTATTATATTAGCTCTGTCTGAGGAGAGAGGACAATCAGCTGTATTATATTAGCTCTGTCTGAGGAGAGAGGACAATCAGCTGTATTATATTAGCTCTGTCTGAGGAGAGAGGACAATCAGCTGTATTATATTAGCTCTGTCTGAGGAGAGAGGACAATCAGCTGTATTATATTAGCTCTGTCTGAGGAGAGAGAGACAGTCAGCTGTATTATATTAGCTCTGTGAGGAGAGAGGACAATCAGCTGTATTATATTAGCTCTGTCTGAGGAGAGAGGACAATCAGCTGTATTATATTAGCTCTGTCTGAGAGAGAGGACAGTCAGCTGTATTATATTAGCTCTGTCTGAGGAGAGAGGACAATCAGCTGTATTATATTAGCTCTGTCTGAGGAGAGAGGACAATCAGCTGTATTATATTAGCTCTGTCGAGGAGAGAGGACAGTCAGCTGTATTATATTAGCTCTGTCTGAGGAGAGAGGACAGTCAGCTGTATTATATTAGCTCTGTCTGAGGAGAGAGGACAGTCAGCTGTATTATATTAGCTCTGTAGGAGAGAGGACAGTCAGCTGTATTATATTAGCTCTGTCTGAGGAGAGAGGACAATCAGCTGTATTATATTAGCTCTGTCTCGAGAGAGAGGACAGTCAGCTGTATTATATTAGCTCTGTCTGAGGAGAGAGGACAATCAGCTGTATTATATTAGCTCTGTCTGAGGAGAGAGGACAGTCAGCTGTATTATATTAGCTCTGAGGAGAGAGGACAATCAGCTGTATTATATTAGCTCTGTCTGAGGAGAGAGGACAGTCAGCTGTATTATATTAGCTCTGTCAGGAGAGAGGACAATCAGCTGTATTATATTAGCTCTGTCTGAGGAGAGAGGACAATCAGCTGTATTATATTAGCTCTGTCTGAGGAGAGAGGACAATCAGCTGTATTATATTAGCTCTGTCTGAGGAGAGAGGACAATCAGCTGTATTATATTAGCTCTGTCAGGAGAGAGGACAATCAGCTGTATTATATTAGCTCTGTCTGAGGAGAGAGGACAATCAGCTGTATTATATTAGCTCTGAGGAGAGAGAACAATCAGCTGTATTATATTAGCTCTGTCTGAGGAGAGAGGACAATCAGCTGTATTATATTAGCTCTGTCTGAGAGAGAGGACAATCAGCTGTATTATATTAGCTCTGTCGAGGAGAGAGGACAATCAGCTGTATTATATTAGCTCTGAGGAGAGAGGACAATCAGCTGTATTATATTAGCTCTGTGAGGAGAGAGGACAGTCAGCTGTATTATATTAGCTCTGCGAGGAGAGAGGACAATCAGCTGTATTATATTAGCTCTGTCTGAGGAGAGAGGACAATCAGCTGTATTATATTAGCTCTGAGGGAGAGAGGACAGTCAGCTGTATTATATTAGCTCTGTCTGAGGAGAGAGGACAATCAGCTGTATTATATTAGCTCTGTCTGAGGAGAGAGGACAGTCAGCTGTATTATATTAGCTCTGTCTGAGGAGAGAGGACAGTCAGCTGTATTATATTAGCTCTGCTGAGGAGAGAGGACAGTCAGCTGTATTATATTAGCTCTGTCTGAGGAGAGAGGACAATCAGCTGTATTATATTAGCTCTGTCTGAGGAGAGAGGACAGTCAGCTGTATTATATTAGCTCTGTCTGAGGAGAGAGGACAATCAGCTGTATTATATTAGCTCTGTCTGAGGAGGAGGACAATCAGCTGTATTATATTAGCTCTGGAGGAGAGAGGACAATCAGCTGTATTATATTAGCTCTGTCTGAGGGAGAGAGGACAGTCAGCTGTATTATATTAGCTCTGTCTGAGGAGAGAGGACAGTCAGCTGTATTATATTAGCTCTGTCTGAGGAGAGAGGACAGTCAGCTGTATTATATTAGCTCTGTCTGAGGGAGGACAATCAGCTGTATTATATTAGCTCTGAGGAGAGAGGACAATCAGCTGTATTATATTAGCTCTGTCTGAGGAGAGAGGACAGTCAGCTGTATTATATTAGCTCTGAGGAGAGGGACAATCAGCTGTATTATATTAGCTCTGTCTGAGGAGAGAGGACAATCAGCTGTATTATATTAGCTCTGAGGAGAGAGGACAATCAGCTGTATTATATTAGCTCTGTCTGAGGAGAGAGGACAATCAGCTGTATTATATTAGCTCTGAGGAGAGAGGACAATCAGCTGTATTATATTAGCTCTGTCTGAGGAGAGAGGACAATCAGCTGTATTATATTAGCTCTGTCTGAGGAGAGAGGACAATCAGCTGTATTATATTAGCTCTGAGAGAGAGGACAATCAGCTGTATTATATTAGCTCTGTCTGAGGAGAGAGGACAGTCAGCTGTATTATATTAGCTCTGTCTAGAGAGGACAATCAGCTGTATTATATTAGCTCTGAGGAGAGAGGACAATCAGCTGTATTATATTAGCTCTGTCTGAGGAGAGAGGACAATCAGCTGTATTATATTAGCTCTGAGGAGAGAGGACAATCAGCTGTATTATATTAAGCTCTGTCTGAGAGAGGGACAATCAGCTGTATTATATTAGCTCTGAGGAGAGAGGACAATCAGCTGTATTATATTAGCTCTGTCCTCTCTCCTCAGACAGAGACTAATATAATACAGCTGATTGTCCTCTCTCCTCAGAGCTAATATAATACAGCTGATGTGTCTCTCTCAGACAAGCTAATATAATACAGCTGATTGTCCTCTCTCTCAGAGCTAATTATAATACAGCTGAGTGTCCTCTCTCTCGAGACAGAGCTAATATAGTGCAGCTGATTGTCCTCTCCTCAGGCAGAGACTGATAATACAGCTGATGTCCTCTCTCCTCAGAGCTAGTCTAATACAGCTGACTGTCCTCTCTCCTCAGACAGAGCTAATATAATACAGCTGATTGTCCTCTCTCCTCAGACAATCAGCTGTATTATATTAGCTCTGTCTGAGGAGAGAGGACAATCAGCTGTATTATATTATCTCTGTCTGAGGAGAGAGGACAATCAGCTGTATTATATTAGCTCTGAGAAGAGAGGACAATCAGCTGTATTATATTATCTCTGTCTGAGGAGAGAGGACAATCAGCTGTATTATATTAGCTCTGAGGAGAGAGAACAATCAGCTGTATTATATTAGCTCTGTCTGAGGAGAGAGGACAATCAGCTGTATTATATTAGCTCTGTCTGAGGAGAGAGGACAATCAGCTGTATTATATTAGCTCTGAGGAGAGAGGACAGTCAGCTGTATTATATTAGCTCTGAGGAGAGAGGACAATCAGCTGTATTATATTAGCTCTGAGGAGAGAGGACAGTCAGCTGTATTATATTAGCTCTGAGGAGAGAGGACAATCAGCTGTATTATATTAGCTCTGTCTGAGGAGAGAGGACAATCAGCTGTATTATATTAGCTCTGAGGAGAGAGGACAGTCAGCTGTATTATATTAGCTCTGTCTGAGGAGAGAGGACAATCAGCTGTATTATATTAGCTCTGTCTGAGGAGAGAGGACAGTCAGCTGTATTATATTAGCTCTGTCTGAGGAGAGAGGACAGTCAGCTGTATTATATTAGCTCTGTCTGAGGAGAGAGGACAGTCAGCTGTATTATATTAGCTCTGTCTGAGGAGAGAGGACAATCAGCTGTATTATATTAGCTCTGTCTGAGGAGAGAGGACAGTCAGCTGTATTATATTAGCTCTGTCTGAGGAGAGAGGACAATCAGCTGTATTATATTAGCTCTGTCTGAGGGAGGACAATCAGCTGTATTATATTAGCTCTGAGGAGAAAGGACAATCAGCTGTATTATATTAGCTCTGTCTGAGGAGAGAGGACAGTCAGCTGTATTATATTAGCTCTGTCTGAGGAGAGAGGACAGTCAGCTGTATTATATTAGCTCTGTCTGTTGAGAGAGGACAGTCAGCTGTATTATATTAGCTCTGTCTGAGGGAGGACAATCAGCTGTATTATATTAGCTCTGAGGAGAGAGGACAATCAGCTGTATTATATTAGCTCTGTCTGAGGAGAGAGGACAGTCAGCTGTATTATATTAGCTCTGAGGAGAGAGGACAATCAGCTGTATTATATTAGCTCTGTCTGAGGAGAGAGGACAATCAGCTGTATTATATTAGCTCTGAGGAGAGAGGACAATCAGCTGTATTATATTAGCTCTGTCTGAGGAGAGAGGACAATCAGCTGTATTATATTAGCTCTGAGGAGAGAGGACAATCAGCTGTATTATATTAGCTCTGTCTGAGGAGAGAGGACAATCAGCTGTATTATATTAGCTCTGTCTGAGGAGAGAGGACAATCAGCTGTATTATATTAGCTCTGAGGAGAGAGGACAATCAGCTGTATTATATTAGCTCTGTCTGAGGAGAGAGGACAGTCAGCTGTATTATATTAGCTCTGAGGAGAGAGGACAATCAGCTGTATTATATTAGCTCTGAGGAGAGAGGACAATCAGCTGTATTATATTAGCTCTGTCTGAGGAGAGAGGACAATCAGCTGTATTATATTAGCTCTGAGGAGAGAGGACAATCAGCTGTATTATATTAGCTCTGTCTGAGGAGAGAGGACAATCAGCTGTATTATATTAGCTCTGAGGAGAGAGGACAATCAGCTGTATTATATTAGCTCTGTCCTCTCTCCTCCGAACAGAGCTAATATAACACAGCTGATTGTCCCTCTCCCTCAGAGCTAATATAATACAGCTGATTGTCCTCTCTCCTCAGAGCAGAGCTATGCTACAGCTGATGTCCTCTCTCCTCAGACTAATATAATACAGCTGATTGTCCTCTCTCCTCGACAGAAACAATATATGCAGCTGATTGTCCTCTCTCCTCAGACAGAGCTAATATAGTACGGCTGATTGTCCTCTCTCCTCAGAGCTAATCTAGTACAGCTGACTGTCCTCTCTCTCAGACAGGAAGCTAATATAATGCAGCTGATTGTCCTCTCTCCTCAGACAATCAGCTGTATTATATTAGCTCTGTCTGAGGAGAGAGGACAATCAGCTGTATTATATTATCTCTGTCTGAGGAGAGAGGACAATCAGCTGTATTATATTATCTCTGAGAAGAGAGGACAATCAGCTGTATTATATTATCTCATTTACATTTTTTTTTGGGGGGTAGAAGGATTACTTTATCCTATCCCAGGTATTCCTTGAAGAGGTGGGGTTTCAAATGTCTCCGGAAGGTGGTGAGTGACTCCGCTGTCCTGGCGTCGTGAGGGAGCTTGTTCCACCATTGGGGTGCCAGAGCAGCGAACAGTTTTGACTGGGCTGGCGGGAACTATGCTTCCGCAGAGGTAGGGGGCTAGCAGGCCAGAGGTGGATGAACGCAATGCCCTCGTTTGGGTGTAGGGACTGATCAGAGCCTGAAGGTACGGAGGTGCCGTTCCCCTCACAGCTCCGTAGGCAAGCACCATTGTCTTGTAGCAGATGCGAGCTTCAACTGGAAGCCAGTGGAGTGTGCGGAGGAGCCGGGGTGACATGAGAGAACTTGGGAAGGTTGAACACCAGACCGGGCTGCGGCATTCTGGATGAGTTGTAGGGGTTTAATGGCACAGGCAGGGAGGCCAGCCAACAGCGAGTTGCAGTAATCCAGACGGGAGATGACAAGTGCCTGGATTAGGACCTGTGCCGCTTCCTGTGTAAGGCAGGGTCGTACTCTCCGAATGTTGTAGAGCATGAACCTACAGGATCGGGTCACCGCCTTGATGTTAGCGGAGAACGACAGGGTGTTGTCCAGGGTCACGCCAAGGCTCTTCGCACTCTGGGAGGAGGACACAACAGAGTTGTCAACCGTGATGGCGAGATCATGGAACGGGCAGTCCTTCCCCGGGAGGAAGAGCAGCTCCGTCTTGCCGAGGTTCAGCTTGAGGTGGTGATCCGTCATCCATACTGATATGTCTGCCAGACATGCAGAGATGCGATTCACCACCTGGTTATCAGAATGTCTCCCTCTGTCTCTCCATTTCTCTCCCTATGTCTCTCTGTCTCTCCATTTCTCTCCCTATGTCTCTCTGTCTCTATCCATCTGTCTCTCTCCATCTGCCTCCCTATGTCTCTCTGTCTCTCTCCATCTGTCTCTCTCCATCTGCCTCCCTATGTCTCTCTGTCTCTCTCCATCTGCCTCCCTATGTCTCTCTGTCTCTCTCCATCTGTCTCTCTCCATCTGCCTCCCTATGTCTCTCTCCATCTGCCTCCCTATGTCTCTCTGTCTCTCTCCATCTGCCTCTCTCTGTCTCTCTCCATCTGCCTCCCTATGTCTCTCTGTCTCTCTCCATCTGCCTCCCTATGTCTCTCTGTCTCTCTCCATCTGCCTCCCTATGTCTCTGTCTCTATCCATCTGCCTCCCTATGTCTCTCTGTTTCTCTCCATCTGCCTCCCTATGTCTCTCTGTCTCTATCCATCTGCCTCCCTATGTCTCTCTCTCTCCATCTGCCTCCCTATGTCTCTCTGTCTCTCTCCATCTGCCTCCCTATGTCTCTCTGTCTCTCTCCATCTGCCTCCCTATGTCTCTCTGTCTCTCTCCATCTGTCTCTCTCCATCTGTCTCTCTCCATCTGTCTCTCTCCATCTGCCTCCCTATGTCTCTCTCTCTCTCCATCTGCCTCCCTATGTCTCTCTGTCTCTCTCCATCTGCCTCCCTATGTCTCTCTGTCTCTCTCCATCTGCCTCCCTATGTCTCTCTGTCTCTCTCCATCTGTCTCACTCCATCTGCCTCCCTATGTATCTCTGTCTCTCTCCATCTGCCTCCCTATGTCTCTCTGTCTCTATCCATCTGTCTCCCTATGTCTCTCTGTCTCTCTCCATCTGTCTCTCTCCATCTGCCTCCCTATGTCTCTCTGTCTCTATCCATCTGTCTCTCTCCATCTGCCTCCCTATGTCTCTCTGTCTCTCTCCATCTGCCTCCCTATGTCTCTCTCCATCTGCCTCCCTATGTCTCTCTCTCCATCTGTCTCTCTCCATCTGCCTCCCTATGTCTCTCTGTCTCTCTCCATCTGCCTCC